>NC_141821.1:8078951-8198951 GCF_982586985.1 Callionymus lyra
ACACTAAAAAGAAGGCTTCACAAAGCCTTGATATTGTTGTTTTTGCCACAGTGATAAATATTACAGTGAGGATGGCTGGTTGGCTGATATCTTTATTGAGGTTGCCACACGTTCATAAAAACCTACCAATTTATTTTCATGCTTGTTTATTTCTCCAACATGATGAACCTGTTTATGTAATAAAATGTAGATTAGTACATCTAAACAGTATTGATTTAGGACTGTCCAAGCAACATTAAATGTCAGGAGAAAACCTACACAAGTACATGTGGAAACAACCTAAATAGTAAAGTTTGTAACAGATTTTTATTAAAATTCTATATATTTGTTTTAATCTTTCAGCTGTCATGGATGGTGACATCATCCTCTGAACACTGTCATCAGTGAACAGAGAAGCAGACGGAGCACGAATGCTCCTCTCATGATGCAACACTAATAGACTCAGGGACTCATTCATTCCTCGTGTTATTAGACTGTTTAACTCTGAGTTTTGGGGGCAGGATTGGAGTGAAAAGATAATATTCTATGTTAATCTTTGTATCTTTTTCTTTGTTATTTGTATTTGATTTATGTTCTTTATCTTTATCTTTAGATTGTGTCATCTTGCACTTTCTTTTCATTGCACTTTGTTCTTGTTTCATGAATCTATCGTCTGTGTTGCTGTGAGCTGGAAAAACAATTTCCCAAAGGAGACCTCCAGGAGGAAACCATAAAGTTGATCCATCCATCCATCCATCCATCCATCCATCCATCCATCCATCCATCCATCCATCCATCCATCCATCCATCCATCCATCCATCCATCCATCCATCCATCCATCCATCCATCCATCCATCCATCCATCCATCCATCCATCCATCCATCCATCCATCCATCCATCCATCCATCCATCCATCCATCCAACCATCCATCCATCCATCCATCCATCCATCCATCCAACCATCCATCCATCCATCCATCCATCCATCCATCCATCCATCCATTATGATGATAATGAAAAAAAGCTTTAAAGAAAGGAATAAGAAGAGGATACAACGAAGAAGGGAAAGAAGAAGAAGGGACGAGGTAGAGGAGTGGTTGATGGCTGCAGTTCTGCCCACAGAGGTGCAGTGATTCATGATGTCACATGGCAAAGACTGGGTGACTCATCCAGCAACATCATCACACAGCCGCTGCAGAGCACGCACACACACACACACACAGACACACACACACACACACACACAGATACACACACAGACACACAGAGGGACACACACATGCAAACTGCATTGATTTAATAATCTGTGACGTATAGTGTATCATGAATGTGTACATGAAAGATATATTTAAAACAAATAATTAAAATACTTTCATTTTCATTTTTTTTTGCACAAAGGCAGCATTTGTTGATTTAGGAAAGAGTGAAAAATTCTCCATTTAAATGATGAAATGAATACATATCATGTGATGAATTGTGTGTTTGTATTAGTAAATATGTTCTTACTTCTCACACACATATAAAAAAAAGTCTGGATGAGTTTCTTAATCAAAATAGTGACTTTATTTCTTTGTTGACGTGTAGCAAAAGTAGTCATTGACATGTTTACATCCAAGCAAACACGTTTATTACAACATGGGTACAACAAGGTACATCTAGAGAGCCCAAGATTCAGCACGCTACTCAATATTCAAAGGTACATTGACATTTTCTTTGTCGTCTTCTTTGTACATTTTTTTTGTACATTTTTTGAGTGGATGCTGTCTCTTTAAAAGATGCTAATTCAAGACCGAAGCGTACATAAACGTGCAGACACCGGGCCGAACCGTCTCTTGAGAACATCAAACTTCAGTGGAAATGACAAAAAACATACACGTCAGTGTCTCAACGTTCAGGTCGTTCTGCTATACATCGATAGATAGACACAAGTTTATTGATGCTCTACCAAACAGCACGGCAACATCTGGGCCAATACCATCTGGAAATTGAGGAAGGAAATATCAATTATCTCCCACATTATCAGTCATTATGAGCGATTGGGCTCCAAACAAACACCCGTATGATCGGTGGTACACCTGCTTCCTGTTCCCATCGCAACTAGTTACAGCTTTGATTGAGCGGATGATATTTAATGGTACCACGGACGAAAAGCACTTCATGGAGATAAGAAAGTCACAGTGACATGTAAGGCGGCAGATTTCTGCTCCGTTTGTCCCATATTAAGACATAAAATATTGAATTAATCCAGACTGAGAGGAGATCAAACCTGTATTCGACAATGGAATTCCATGGTCATCACACTGGACTTGCACAGTCGAGCCACACATTTCCCCAAATCAACAGACTTAATTCGCCATAATGAAGCAAAAAGATTGGGGTCCCCAAAACTTTTTCGCACCCTGGTCTAATGTCGCTATAACTTTCACGGACGGGCTTTCAGATAAAAATAACAAAAATATATAATGGCACACCTTGACAAAAACAAATGTTCATTCTATTTTTTAAACAAGTCTTAAAGAAAAACACCATTCAGACAGTTAGAATAAATACAACAAAAATGTCTCTTCTGTGTGGCCCTTGTCTCGAAAGTCCTTTTTAAAGTTTTTTTTTTAACGAAGGGGGTGATGGTGCAACGTCTCTTGCACATGATGCGACAAAAAGGCAAAAAATGATGTTGCTCATTGACCACATCTGAAGCGATGCACATCTTTGTACAGTACAACCAAAGCGAGCATCATCACGTGCAGATACAGCAACCGTCACGGTGTAACCCCTGCATCATCATCGGGAGTTAAAGGGAAGTCAAAGAAAGATTCAATACCAGGGCGTGTTTAAAAAAAAAGTACAGACAAAAAAAACATCAGCACTGCAATGCCACAAGACTGCAGAAGAATGCAGGTTGACCAGGATTTGGCTCTATGGCAACAAGGTAATTGAAGTTATGCAAAGGGATGAGTCATCAGACCAGTATGGTGCTGATTCACAAGGCCCTGCTAGAGAAAGATGTTGCTTCATTGAAATAGCTTAAGGGTGACATGTAATAAACAAAAATATCTACATGTGGACATTCTGCTATTTTCCCCAAATGATCCGTTGAGTGAGTTCGTAATGGCACTTAATGACTCCGGACAGGACTGAGCTTGTGCGTCTAAAACATGTCGCGAGTGAAGGCGTCCAGCAGGTACCCGTGCGTCAACAGTCCATATTCTCAAGACCCTATGAAGCTATTCCTGTAACCCTGACTCTTGTTTCCTTCGCCGTGAGAACATTTGATCACAAGCACAGGCACAATCTCTCACTGACCAGGGAGCAGGCTTCATTCCAGATAAGAGGAAAAATAATGTCAATGAAAAGTTCTGATTCTGGTCAAAAACACAACTTGGCCACTTGACAAAATGCAGGGAAGGTAAGTACGAAAAGTGTGGTCATGCCAAAACTGGATGCTGCTGCCTCTTCGTGACTCACTGTTTCACAGAACAATTCCATGTCAGTGGCGATAAAAGACATCCATTTAAGGAACACTGACACGTCTGACTCTGAAGTGTTCGGGCTGACACAGTCCATCTCAACCCCCAAACAACAATCAGAACCGAGACGTCATCATGACCGGCTTACCAATGGAAACGGAAACAAAATATTAACATTCTTCACTCTCTCCTCTTCAGTGCAATGGCCTCGTCATGAGTATCTGCTGGATGTATTTCTCAAGATTTTCCCGGTTGCTGCTGTCTGGCTTTGTTCCAGCGTCATAATAGTCTTTGCTGCGAGCCGCTGCAGGGGCCGAGTAATAAAATGGCTTCTTTTGCGTCGTAATGGCCGGCAGCATCGGAGGCAAGAGGGGTTTGGGGACGGGCTGCATTCTCCGCGGATACAAGGAGAATGGAACGCCGGTGTAGTAGGGGTTGCGTTGAATGCTCGAAGGCGGCTGCCTCAGCCTGGGCTGAACCCAGCTATGGAAGCGGCGTCTCGGAGGGAAAGGGTTGCGGTCGCCCTTCGGGAAATAGTAACTCAGATTAGGTCTTGGTGAAGATGGGTAGTACAGCGGGTAGTAGACCGGGCTGTACTTCCTCTGGTAGAAGTACGGGTAGGGGTATCGTGGATAGCTGTTCCAAGCAGACGACGTCAACCAGGGCTCTTTGTCGATGGACTTCTGTTTGGGCCAGATGTTTGAGGCCCCAGGCGAGAAGCTCCAACGCTCTTCCGATTTCGCCGGGGATTTGTCTTGAAACCAGCTTTTCAGAAGATTGACAGACGGAGGCCGTGGCCGGTAGGAGGTCTGTTTGGTCTGCGGCACTAAGAAGCTGTTGGAGAGAGGCAGATCCGACACGGGCATCTGGGGGCGTTTCCAGTACGAAGGTGTTTCTGAAGGCACGTCTTTCTTCTTCTTCTTCTCCACGTCGCTGATGATGTCCACCACGTCGTCGGCGGGCAGGTGGAGTTTGCTTGAGATCTCGATGAGCTTGTCGATGGTTTGTGGGTCGATGTCCTCTTCTTCCACGTCCTGCTGCTGCTCCTCCGAACGTTTGTCCTCGGCTGCATTCGACAAAGGCGAGTTGAACTTCCTGTTCCCGTTCTGCTTGACCATGTAGCGCAGAAGCATGTCGGATGCGATGTCAGCGAGCTTCTCTTCCTCCATCTTAGCCTTCTGTGCTTCGGCTGCTTGTCTTCTCATCTCCTCTTGCTCGGCTTTGGCCTGAGCTTCCTCCTCTTCTGGACTCAAAGCCTCCTCATTTTCCTCCTCCTCTTCCTCATCTTCGACCTTGGGCTTGTCCTTCTCCTGAAGCGCCTGAAGCGTCTCTGCTGGATCTCCACCTGCGTTGTCGCCTTCTCCAAAGTCATCCATGAAGTTTCCTCCCCGGAACGATGGGAAACTCAACGCCTTCTGAGTTTCCTCTTGCCATTTCATTTTCTTCTCACTCCCTTTGTTCACTGGCAGGATCTCGTTGTAGGAGCTGTAGCCACGACCCTCCCTCTGGTTGTGCCCCGGGTCGCCCTCTCTTTTAGTGGCAGTGTTCAAACGAGGAAACTCCTTCATCATGGTCTCGAGACTCTTCAGCTCTTCCGGGTTCAGCTGCTCTTCCACGTCACCATCTTGTTCTGGGCCTGTTGTCAGCTGAGAATCTTGGCCGTCAGCTCCACTCACGGTTGGTCTCCTTGGCTGGGGTGTCTGGACCTGGACTTTCTGGCTGGTGGTACGACTGGTCACCCTCTCTGTCATCCTTTCCTCCTCCTCCTGAGCTTTCTTCCTCTCCTCTTCCTCCTTCTTTTGTTGTTCCTTTCCCTGTGCCGCCATCAGCAGCTCGATTTCATGCCGTCCGTCTCTGTCACGATCGACTCCCTCCTCCATGGTCCTCACTTGTCGGTCCGCCTCGAGCTTCTCGTGTCTACCTTCCGGACCTTCATCCTTCTCCATCCCCTTGTCCACATGGGAGTGATTCAGAGCTTCCAGCAGAACGGCTGCAAGCGTTCTAGGGTCCACACCTTTGAAGAGCTCGTCGTCGTCCTCATCCTCATCCACCCTTTTCTGCATCAACCTTCTCTCTTCACCTCTTGAAACCACATTCGGCGTCGGAGTCGGTAAATATCCCGCCACGTGGTCAGAGGCGGGAGTCGGCAAGAAGAAACCTGAGGCCTTTGTCAGAAGCACTACCAGGGAAATAGCACTTAAGGTACAGTGGGAACAAGCCATGGCCTCTGTGATCTGTGCAGAAATATCTGAAAAGAGGAGAGAAATAATTTGAGTTTCTACAGAGATACTATCTCGAATAACCAACATTTAACCTTCATTCGCTCATTTACCGCCACTTACCCCTAACAGGCGCCTGTCCCAGCTACTCTGGGCGGGAGGCACAACATATAACCAACTATTTCAGGGAACATGTCCACACAAAGAGATCACTACAAAAAATCTAAAAAAAAACATAAAAACCTTTTTTTTCCCCCGTTAATGTAACACTGAATGACCACTAGAAGGAGCTGGTGCTCAACCAGCCTGACTCTCGGAGATGTAATTAAAAAAAATACTCATTAATTATTCATTTTGATCATTTTATATGGGAATAAATAACAAAAAAAGTGGAAAATAACAACAGGGCCATAGCACCAGCAACTGAGTCATATTGCAGTGGACCAAAGCCATACATTCAATAAACAAAGAAGCATAGAAAATGTCCCCAATAGTTTTTATATAGTTTTTTAACGTTGATGCAGAATTGTGATTTGTTTGTGAAACTAATTGGGTTTGTGGCATTTCTAAGGACATTTCTAGAATTACATCATCGTTATTTTTTATTTACCATCCGTTCTATCTATCCATCAATCTAACCGTCTATTCATTTTTTATAAAAAAAAGGCTTCTATGAATGAATATGTTAACAAAAAAGAGAGATGTTTGTTGGCTCTTCTCTGCAGTGGTGCTGCTTTCATGCAGACATGTTGATACCATGACACGCAGCCACGAACATATTGAACACTCAGAATAAAAATACATTAATTGCATTTCTTTAAAAAAAAGAAGAAATGTTCCTCCGAGGTGAAAGGAAAGCAAAGAGAAATATGGACTTGTGGAGCCACCCAGCAGCCCACACTCCTCGTGCAGACATTTTAGACACGACACATTGTTGCCAGAGATATCTCTGCACTCAAGTGGAAGCATGTGTCCATGATCACGTTTTCAAGTCAGATGCAGCCATAGGTGGTGACGTTAATGATGAGGATGATGAGGATGATGAAGGTGATAAAGATGATGAGGATGATGAAGATGATGAAGATGATGAGGAGGGGAACAGAACCCCACTTGGATGTTTTCACCAAAGAAAAGACTAAAAAAAAAACTAAACTAAATCATTTACCTTCACATATTATGGCACATTTTAAAAATATATATTCAAAGCAACAACAATCAAACGATTGAACTCATCAAAAAATACAAATATATAATAGTAGTAAAGTATTAAATCTAACATTTTAATAAAACACTGTTTGAACAAGTATTCGAAAAGCATCTTTTTTTTTTCTTCTTTATAACTAAAGGCAGTGAAGTCATTTTTTTTCAAATAAAAAAGTTCTTACATCAACGGTGGGGGGGATTCCGTCTTCCTGCCCCGTCGCACCTCAGCCTCCCGCGGGTCGGTGATGCGTTCACGTCCCGGTGTTTGTGTTGTGATGGTGTCGTGGTTTGACTCTGTGTGCTCTTGTGCGGGGATTCCGTCTGTTTCCAGCACCGCGGACAGCTGCCCTTTTTATAACCCCCGCCCGCGCGGAGACACGTGACGCATGCGTCAAAGCGGTCCCCATTGACGTCACCAGACAGTTTCATTCATATTTTTTTCCCCTCTCTCCTCCCCCCTCCTCCCTCCTCCTCCCCCCTCCTCACCCATCACTGAGCTGCTTCTCCGTCATTCATGCATGTTGTTCACGATCACGTGATTTTGTGTGTTTTTGTGACCAGGTGTGCAAAGGCTTTCTGAGGGCATACACTGTACTTGTGTGTGTCTGTGCATCTGGTGGAAGTGTGTGTTTTTAAACCATATGTTTCAAGGTGTGTGTGTGTCCATGCATTTTTCATAATCAAATATATTTTTAGCTCTCTGTGCGTGTACAAGGTTGTGTTCGTTAATGTGTGCGTTTTTTCACACGTTTGTGTGCTTGTGTTTTTGCGAACGTGTGGGTGCGTGTGTTAGTGTGTCTGGGTGTGTGTTTGTGCAAGTGTGTGTTTATGCATCCGTGTTTGTTGTGTGTGCATCTTTGCATTTGTGTACGTGTGTGTTTGTGTGCATGTTTATGTGGCTTATCATTCAAGACGAAATAAAGGTAACATTTACCTGAAACAGGTGAATCCCCTTCAAATACTAGACCTAAAATAAACGTAAATTAAACTGTAACACGCACGTGATGTGTGTATTTGTGCAGCAGGTCTTTGAGTGTAAAAATGAAGCAGACTCCACTCGTGTTCCAACGTATTTATTGACTTATAAAACAACTTCCACACAAGAGTCCCGTGAACTCGCGACACATTTCTCAGACGAGCCTTCAAGTCCATCAGTGACAAAAATAGCAAATCTGTGGAATCGACATGTTGATTGTGAGGAATGGAGACCAACAGTTCTTGGTACATAAAAACTTTGTTAGCAATATACAACTCTTAACAGTCGTTAACTCTTAAAACTCGTAACAGTGAGACGTAGAAATAGTGCTGATCCCAGAGACACATTCGACGAGTGTTTTTCCGATGGCTTCACAAACTCCTAAAAACGTTTTATTGCTCTCGGTTTCGAGCCATCGACCCCCTTTTTCAAGACCTGACAAGAGTTCAGAAGGACTGGAAGAGTATGCTGGAGACAGTTCCTAGTTGAGAAAACAGTAGTACAGCTGAGTATATGTAGTGAGGGTGAGGTACTGTTGAGTTAAAACATTCATGACAACCTTGATACCATTTCAAATGTATATTTATCCTTTTTATCAACATTTTAGGGTATAAACTGTGACCCACGATGACCTCTTTAAATATATCGACACACATTACCACCAACTGGGCAACATTTTAAATGCATTTGAAGCGATTGTGGAGGTTTTTAAGTATGAGTTCGGACCAGAAGGAGCATTTCCTGCTCCTGCCCAGAAAATCCCTTTGAGTACAAGAATGAGACCAAAACATGGTCATACGTTATGGTCATTAAAGTCCGAAACATCTTGCGAAACAAGGAACGTAATGGAAGCAAGTCATGCAAAAACCCTCCATCGTCCAGGAAAACATTAAAGCATTACTCAAGGATTTAGTTAATTTATGGAGATTTTCAATGACTTCTCAACAACCTTTTACGGAATTCCATGACCGGCGTCACAGCCCAGCGACTTTGTTATGGGATTTTCTTTAGTTTTTGTATCAATCAACTCCTTTTTTTGGTACTATTTTTCTGAATGTCAATTCATTTTTCACCTTGTTTTGAGGGGTTGAAGAGACTCACGGTCGTCTCCTAATAGTCAGGTGGATTCCCAATGATACACATCCTTCGATCGAGCTATTAACTTGTGTTTTCTCCACGTTTATCCAGGATCAGTTTGCCGCCATCCCATCATTGAACTTTTCACTGCCTTTAAAAATCAGGGACATCAGGGCGAGGACGACACAATCCAGTAGTAAAAGAAGAAGAAGACCCTTCAGACCTTCTGCCTCGTTAATCCTGATGATGTCATCCAGATCAAGGCGTCCAGTATTTGTGCCCGACGGCAATTAGCGGGACAAAAGGACGCGTCACCGGAGAAGACATTTTGCCAGTTGACCACTTGGCAGCGGCTCAGGTGGATTTGGGTTATTTTTCTCACACGTTCTCGGCGATTACGTGTGCGCCGGGTGTCCGTGCAAACGTTTTTTTCCAGTCGCACGATCACACACAGTACGTCACTCTCCGCCATTAGACGCACAATCGCGACAGCCGAGGCCTTACAACATGTGCCAACGTTTGGCAAAGGTCGGCGATGACACACTGGATTTATTATGGACCGAGGGAACATCAGTGACTGACGTCAACCTTCTCAGGGATACAAACAACACGCTTCGCATCAACAACACGTCCGTCGTCGTGGAACTGGTTTCGTAAGACGATAAAAAACGATAGTCGTGTTCACGGTCCCGTCGCTCTGGACGGCGGACATTAAGACAACGTTAGATAAAGAGTCGTGCGACTCTGACAACTGACATCGAAGGCCTCGGACAGAAGAATAACCAGCCGGACAAGTTTCTTTCGAAACCGTCGACGAGCAAACGCAGTGAAGGGAAACCGAGGATTTCGAGGATGAGCGAGCAAGCGCTTGTGTGAAGGCAACAAAAGTGTGTTTAGCTAGCAGCTTGTGTTCCAGAACCAGCCGGTGAAGACATGCCAGACCATGAAAGAGCGTCTGCAGGTTGGTAGCAAAACAAAGTAGAAAAACATGATTACAAAAGCAGTCGACTAGAATAATAATGTCCACCATGTCTTCCCTTCATCGGATTTAACCTGCGCTTTGCATAATATTTCCAAATTCTCTCGTATTTAAAATCAACTTCTCCCTTTTCACTCTTTTCGTTATTTATACTTCAACTAGATTTCATTTTAAATTAAAAAAAATGATTACCTAAATAATTGACTCATACATTTAAGTATTGGTTGCTTTTTTTTTAACCAAATGATTTTCCCCTTTTTTTAGAGTCGTCGTCTCTTCATGAGAGTTTGAGGAAAAACTCTTGCAAAAACTTGGATTACTAAGAAAAACAGGTCGTCACAGCTTGTCCCTCTTTTTGTTGTGTGTTGGTGAAAACATTTGTCATAAATATTCAAATAAAGGGACAAAAGGGATTAAACACACATATTATTGCATCTCTGATGACTAGAAATATTGATGCAACAGTAGAAAAACACATTTGCAGAGATATATATATATATATATATATATATATATTTCAACGTGGCTCAAATCCTAAACCCACCAGCGAAACTTTAGACATCCAGGGTTTACGAAGCTTAAAGAAAAACTGTAAATATCAAACTTGTAAGTTAATGTTCAAGATAATAAAGTAACAGCTAGTGTTTATAAGTCACATCTGATTTTCAAGGTATTAAATAGTGAATTTTGGTCTGTTTCTCCATGAGAATAACAAAAATAAAATACACATCAAGCACACAACTGTGATTTTGTCGTTTAAAGTTCATCACTATAATCAAGTAGCGAAAGATTTCGTCGTTCGTGTGAAGTACAAACGCATTTCTCACACCAGCAGACATGTTCTTGGACTCACATTTAACGTACCCCTTTGCCGAGACCCCACATTACGCACACGACACACAACAAGATGGACGGACGAGTCAGGATCGAGCAGCGCCGTTGGTCAAACAAGCCCCGCCCCCTTCTGCCCGCCATAAGTCTCTGACGGCAGCGTTGAACTACGCCAGGCCCATCTCCTCCAGAACGCTGCGAGGCGGCTCGTCTTCCTGCGACACACAAGAGGACAATTACAGTACTAACAGACGCAGATACGGTGTATTACGATACATTGTGTGTGATACTGTAGGAACAAGGATATATTTGTAGTATTGTCGAGTACTTGAATCCGGTGTTGCAGTGTTTACAGACCACATGACTCTTGACGAAGTCTTCGCTACTATCTTTTGAAACCAAAATATGTCCAGACATCGGCTTTTAAAGCTGCTGGAGTCCAATGTATCCTCTCATGCTCAGCCATCGCTGGCATCTCGCAGTATTACATTGTTCGTTCTGCTGTGAAGGACGTAACGACTTCCAACATCTAGCATCGGTTTAGTTGCAACAATAAAATGAACAAATGCTGTTAATTTTTGCGTTTTACTTATTTTAAACATTATTGTTTAATTTAATAGACACTTGAAAAAAAAAATATTTAAGAGTATTCATCATAATACTTTCATAAGATTTTAACAGATTTTTAAACTGAGGGCGCCACCTACTGATCGCTCAACATATGACACCGTTTCATGAAGCTTCATCAGCCCATGAACTGAATGATCTATTAGAGAGTAAGTCAATAAATAAAAGCGGTCATTTTGTACCTTTAGACCTTCCCCACAAACAAACGTCTAACAAAGAGCAGATACATTTACATTCTCGTGTTTCTTCTTCAAACAACGGCTTTTTGTGGGTCGTGGGTGAAATCCTTTGTTTACCTCCTGCAGCATGTCCGCTTGCTCGATGGCTTTGAGGACACTCTTCTTCGACGTGTCCTGAATCTCTCCTCCCATCAGGAACTCGTCCAGGATGAAGTAGGCCTTCTCGAAGTTAAAGATGATGTCCAGTTCACACACCTGCAGGGAAACACAAGTGGCTCACTCTCTGGAGGCCTCTTAGGGAACGACGTGAGAAAGATGGAGGAAGAAACTAACGCTGCCAAAGTATTTATCCAGCAGCTCGACAAAGCGGTGGATGATCTCCAGCGTGATCAGCTCGTTGTCCTGCTCCTCGATCGCACAACAGAAATACAAACTTGCGTACCTGCACAACACAAGACACAATTCTTCAGAACAACATCAAATAAAGGACATGATGTATATATTTAGCACCAAGAACAAGTTATTTTTAACACATATAACAGAGATCCATTTAGGTCAAATGAAATAAGAGGAATTGAAAAACACTTTTAGAAAATTGCAAGTGAGCCGAGAGTCTGGGGGTCCAGGGTGTCAAACCCAAAACCGTGATCAGCAAAATGTTGCTTATACCGTGGAAGTAAAAATACTTTCTAGGTTGAAGTTGAGTTTGTAGTTTCATAAAACTGTCATCTTTGACAACGTCATGATGAGTCACAGCTAAAATAATATTCATCAATTTCTCCTAAACTATGCATTCAGCATTTTATTATTTCAAATCTTAAGCCTACAATTTGATTTTTTAAAACAATCTATGGATATGAAAAATGATCTAATAAATAGATTAAAAAAGATGTGGTTTCAACGTGGGATTTAAACAGTAAAAGTAGAACTACGATAATAAAAGACGGTTTGCTCTTGAAAGAGGGAAGTTTATTTCCTCTTTATAAACAGCGTTTTGGGGAATTTACCTTTTAGTTTATCAATAACTTTTGAAATAAAAGTGCGGCTCATGAGAGGAGAAACCCGAACAACGTAAAGCATGACAGCACAGAACGATGAAGTCAAGACGACTCAACCACACGCTGTTGTCTCTGCGTAAGTAGTGATGCTGTAATAGACCCGCCTTATGTTGCTTCCGATTGGTTGATAACACGTGGTGCCTTCCGTGATTGGCTAGATTTACACAAAACGAACTAACGTTTATTTTAATTTTGTTGAGTGTTAAGTGCGAGAATGACTCTCAAACCAAACGTCTTAGCGGTTTCATACGGAAATTAAAATAAGTTGCACCAAATAAATACGCTTTAGCTTAAAAAATAGCAAATTCCGCTAAATGGCAGATATCTGGGATCCCTGAAATAAAAATGGACGCCGCTTTCGTTGTTCTCCCAGATTTCAGACGGGGGAGAACTTTATGAAGCAATAATATAAGGTCAAAATATGTTCATGATGAGTGACTTACTGCATCTTGGAGAGGAAGACTTTGAGTAAGTGAGAAGAGTTGGATTTAGGCATCAGTTGCCCTTCGAGTCATTTCTATTCAATACAATGTTTTGTTCTCCCCATTAGACTTTTTATATCTTTATATGATAGATGTTTTACCGTTTAAACCCACATTCCTCATTCTTATCATGTAGCTCTTCAAGAAAATAGTTGTAAAGGACATAACAAATGTAAATGACATGTATTATTATTAGATAATCACTTGAAGTGATGCTACCAAAAGATGAGAGCAAGTTTCTTTTTTTTATTTATTTCGGTGCATCTTCTCTGCAGTTGCTGTGTAGAACTCCAGCCCATTACATAACCCATGCAGCAACGGAGCTGGCCCCATTTTAGAGAGAAAGATAAATTCTTAATTACATTCTCATGATACAAAGCGACCACACACGACGGCAGCACAATCATTTAAGAGATGTTTAGGGAATCCGCCCGATTCATTTGAATTTAACTACAGGAAGATAAAAAAGAGAAATAAACACCAACTTAAACTAAGACTTCAGCTTCCCTCAGTGAGTGTAGAAAGCAGGGTTTCCCTTTGCTGAGCTCTCCACCCACTCAGCTGCCCACGCACAAGCTTCCCTGCAGTTTACTCTGTGGCTCCTCTAATGAGGTCCAACACCACAGATATCAGTGTGTGCGTGTGCGCGTGCGCGTGTGCGCGTGTGCGTGTGTGCGTGTGCGTGTGTGCGTGTGCGTGTGCGTGTGCTCCATCCTCCACCTACAACACACACTCACGCACACGTACAACTGGTGCGTAGGAGGCGATTCAAAGTTAAGAGCACAAACAATGCTGTTAAAGAGGCACAACAACACGCACACACGCACAACAACACGCACACACACACAAACACACACATACATATCACTTTCATACGCTTGATATACTCGGGGAGTTAGAAACTGATAAGATTAATCATTATTACATTAACTGCTGTTCAGGTGTTTATTCTTTCTACAACTACACATTATTCAGTGCCAAACATCATTCCATTCCTCAAAGAAGTTTTAAAAACACATGTTGATTCAAGTTTGTGTTAAATATAAATTGGACCCTTTCAGAAACTGTTTCCTTTAACTGAAAAAAAACTTTAAACTTAGGAAAATGTTGTCACAACATGATCTGGAGCTTATAATCCATGCGTTTGCGTCTTCTCGCCTGGACTATTGTAACAGTTTATTTTCATGTCTAATCAAGAAGGATCTGTCTCGCCTGCAGTTCATACAGACTACAAACTCTGCAGCGAGAATTCGGACCCGCTCTAGTAGAAGAACTCACATTTCCCCGATCCTTAAAACTCTTCACTGGCTTCCAGTTTCTTTCAAGATCATTTTAAAATTCTGGTTCTTACTTTCAGATCTATTCATGGTCAGACCTTCCATCAGTGATCTGATCCAGACTTACACCCCAGCTCGGGCTCTGAGGTCTGTGGATCAGAATCTACTGATGGTTCCTGAACACGGTTCAGGACCAGAGGAGAGAAATCCTTCCAGACTGTTGCTCCTAAGCTTTGGAACGATCTCTGTGTTTGAAGATCTACTGACTCCTTCAAGAAACATCTGAAGACTTTCTTATTCTTGCTTTCCCTGATTTTCTGGGACACCCGTTTTCTCAGACAACCTTTTTCTCTGTGTTATCTTGATCTTTTTAATATAATTTTTTTTTTATTGTTAAAGCGCTTTGTGACCATAATCTAGAAAAGCGCTCTATAAATATAAATTACTTACTTACCTACAATATATATCCCTTTTCTGTGCTTTTTCAGCATCCAAAGCGCTTTTCATTAAGTTACGCATTCACACACACAATCGCACACTGATGGGAGTAGGCTGTGACGCAGCGCGCCAGCTTATTTATCAGGAGCAATCAGGGCCACAAGCCAACCACTTCAACCATTTTAACAATTTCTGGAAGTTGTCATTTGTTATTTTAGCAACATGTTTAGCCAATTGTGTGACATTTAAAAAAAAACGGTTTGTTTGGCCAATACGACTTTAAAAACAGTTGGACTATTATTGAACCCAAATAGTCACACTTACACTGTGTCCTTGTTGTTCACATGTTAATTGCATTTAGAAGCAGTTAAGAGAACTGTTGTCTGTTCAACTGTTCCCCCTTTTTCGAGTGCTGATGACGCTCGAGGAAGTTAGTCAAACGCCTACAGTCAAAGTAAATATTTACAGACGGGTCATTAGCAGCTTGTTCACAAGGAGGCTCTTCTCTATGTGGGAGAGAACTTCGTTGAATACTTCTTCCAACTTGACAAGGTATCCAATCACATACATGGACGAGCAAGATGACCTTTACATAAGTACTTAACGCCATTATCATCAGTTTTACATTTTCGCATGATGGGGAAACTATTTCATTAGTCATATCACTCAATTATAGTAAAGTAACTGTACTACCAAGTAACTAGTACGGTCAAGGAGGGTGGTACATGCATAAATATATATTACTTTTTCCTTTACCTCAACTCAGGTCATGACAATTAATCTGCTGACAGAGATGCTTGGCATTTATGGATTCAATTATTTAATTTAGGTAAAGAAAAAACCTGTGTGCAAGTGATGAATAAATGTTTTAAAGTAAATAAATATGATCACAAGAAGCAAATATTATCAGCTTTAATCTTTTGTTTGCGAGTTAAAATGATATATTAATAAGGACAATAGAATGGATCATAATGTTCATATTAAAACAACAAATACAGTCAATACATGAAATACAATAGTCACTAAATTAGATTTGTCTTTGACCAAACACATACATTAACAGAAATCAAGCATCATGCATTATTAATTAACAAAATAATTATTAATAAATACCTTTTATAGACAATCTTCAGGTCCCTCCATTCGAGGAAGCTGCACATTTTTGGTTTCCGGGCCAGTACAAGCTGCATGAGCTCCCTCACCATCTTCTTTTTGTCGCGCTCAGCGGTTGCTGTGTACCACTTTTGAAGGCGCAGCTTCCCCTGCCTGCTGAAAAGCAGCATGAAACGCATCTGCGGACACAAACCGATGAATTTAATACTCTTTCTATTCAATTTCAACCTTGAAATCAAAATAGGGGATGCTGAGAGATTTCATATCATTTCGAAAAACTCTTGATGAAAAATCCATACATTTATTCTTACAGTACGATATAAAAGAGACTTGGTACCAAGGATGTGGAACCACATTTCTTCAGGGGCCACATTATATACTGGGACTGCTGTGAGGGGAAACAAGCGAAGAGGAAGAATTCAAGAGGCAAAATATGATGGAAAACATTCTTTAAGTCAATCAAACAATAACAAATTTTAAACAAATTTTCCAATTCAATATTTATAACCCTTTCATAAAAACAAATGAAAAAATAAATAAATTGAGTAAAATAAGTTATCTTTCTAAAAATGTCATGGATATTAGGTTAATCTATTTAAAAGGGGCAAAAAATAAGGGTTGATACAATGGTAAATACAAAATGAAGCTTTAAGAAAATGTTTCTATGTGGTCTATATGGATCACTTCTATCCTGACATCATGAGGACCACAATAAACTGCACTTGTCACTTTTGTGTTTTGTTTACCGTGTTGATGCCAAAAGTCTTTATAAGCATTACACAACATTCAAAATAAACGAAATGTTGTTAAAGACTGTTGGCAATAATCTGACAAAACTTCACACATCACGATACAATATATAGTGATATTGTAGTAACACAAATATATTTGTTGTATTGTCGAGTACTTGACACTAGACAATGTCATAACTGCTTAAATGTGTTTTGAAACCAAAATATTTCCAAACATCAACAGCTTTAAACGTTCCTGGAATCGACTGTATCCTCTCATCCTCAATCATCTCCGGGATCTGGAGAGTTCATTGTCCCTTCCGAAGTTTAATTGCAACACAAAAATGACAAACGCCTTGAATATGTTGTTGATTAAAACAATTAAATAAAATAGATACTTGTTTTATTTTGTACCCATTTTACTGAAATATAAATCATTAAAGGATTATGATAAGAAATGAAATTTCTTGTCTCTGGGTCAAGGGATGTCACAAACAGATTTGTTTTAGGGTTACCTTGAACCAGATGTAACCAGAATACTTTATTTTTGCCATTATTAGTGCTTAGGGTCCACTTATTAGGAATTTGTGATTTTTGCTTTGTTTTTTAATAGTTAAAAGTGCTGCTGAATAGCAATGCAGTATCTTGAAAATAATATATTTTCTGACAGCTTTAAAAAAAAAAAAAACACCCTTGAATTTGAAATGATTCAATAAAGCAACTCGTAAAAATGTTTACATCTGACCACATTACTAACCTGAAACCTTGTTAGTTTTGACACATGACCACACCTCGTTTAAATACAAGTAAACTCTTGAATAAAAGTAGGTTATTACAAACAGTTAAGTAATACAGTGTATGGACTGATGACTCAGGAGTAAACACGGATCACAACGACACACAAAGTGCATTATGTGTTGACACCGTCTAACACCTGGACGCCATTATTTACGATACAGGAAATTTAATTTAAAAAATTAAAATTCACCTCCAATATGTTTTTTTAAAAAAATATATAGATAAGACTTTATTAGTTTATCAAGAATTATAATTTGAAGACAATCTATGCGTAAACGTTAAGGACGGAGTGTCAAGGTGGTGCAGACTAATTCCAGGTAGGACAGGTACTCACTTCCTGGAATCATACACCTTTGCTAGCATTAGCTTAGCACAAGACTGTTCCTTTTAAAAAGAAAAAACACAAAAAGTGACTCACCATTATATTCTGTGCTGAACTATCGCCAGTGAAGCTGCCGGACGAGGGAAGGAGCGAAGGAGACGCGCAGGTGAACAGATGTTAACGAAGGATCTCCATGACTGTCATTCTACTCTACACACTACTGCTGCTCCCCGGCGCATGCGCACTCACACTTACTCTCCGCTTTCGTTGCAGACGGCGGGGCGAGACTGGCGCCCCTTGTGGAAGAAAAGTGTAAATGTCACTAATGTCAACTAAAAATGTAGAACGTGGAAGATAGTGTGAATTAAATGCCAAGTATTAAATTAAATTAAATTAAATTAAATTAAATTAAATTGAATTGAATTGAATTGAATTGAATTGAATTGAATTGAATTGAATTGAATTGAATTGAATTTCTCCCAGATGATTATTTTCTATTTTATTTGCCACTTTAATTTAATTTCTATTTGTTATTGTAGTTTAATTTATCTAATTTTATTTCATTTAAATGTATTTTCTTATTTAATTTTATCTCATTTGAATAACTGATTAATTTATTGTATATGCAACTTCAATTACTTACTTATTCTTCTTTTCCTTTATTTTTTATTCTTTTATCATCAACATAAAAAAACAATCCTGTCCCGTGGACAAAATTTGCAATAATGTTTTTTGATTCTATACTATTTGAGTGACCACCATTGAGTTTTTTGTTAATGCTGCGTGAATGCTACTTTTGTAGATGATTGTTCTTGTTATAATCTTTTTATTTTATTTTCTTAATCTGGCATATTAACATGTTAATGTTCATGATATATTAATATGCATTATTAAAAAAATATCTAGGGTTTAATGCAAACATTGTCAGATTAGCACCCTCATCTTTCACCATTTTCACATTAATCGATAGTATTTTTATTTATTTAAAATATGTTTCTCTTGTATTGTATATCTACAAAACCACAAAAAGATGAAATAATTTTTTGCTACATTACCGGCAGATACTGATTCTGATCAATTTAGAGACAATAAAGGCTGAACTGACAAATATGTTTGACTTAAACGCAACTTCCGGACGTCCCCTAAAAGGGTGGGTAAGAAAACCTCATATCGGTAATGTAACATTGTTCACACACAACCTACAGGAAGGAAAGACAAACCATGTCACTTCTCTGCAACACTTCTTCGTGCAGACTGTAAGTGAAGAAAGATGGTGTTTCTGCCGAGTTTCCTTCTGCTTTCTTCTTCTCTCTTCACCTGTAAGTAGAACCATTACCAACAAATGACTGTAAATATATATGTATATATATATATATATATGCATATATATATATATATATACAACTATTGTATTTATATATGTAAAAATGTTTATGCGTGCATGAACACTATTAAAAACTTAAATGTATTAGTTCAAAGGTTAATAATAGAGACATTTAAAAAAAAAGTTCCTAATTATTAATGAAGAAAAATTCTTAATAATTTGGAATTTACATCTAAAAAAAATATTCCCGCCATTGTTTTTTCAACCAGGTGATTTAATCTGAGTCATCTCAACACAATTGTATTGTTGTTTTTTTCAAATGTTCCTCGCACAGAGGGTTGATTGAATAAAGGCGCAGGTTTAAGAAGATTCATCTTAGTTTGAGAATAGTTCATGAAAAAAGTTCAGAAAACGGAGAAATTTTGTTTATGTTTTCATTATATCACAGGTTTTCTCCCCAAAAAATTCAATTCAAAAATATACTGCAAATATGGTATTATCATAACAATAAATGGGGAAAAGTATGCATAACTTAACCTCTAATTTTTATTTTATGATTTAAATCTGGATTATTTTTATACAAACCTTTTAAATAGTTGAGTAAATATTCCGACAGAAAATTATTCTGATAATTCTCATTGCGATAAAATGAAAACTAAAATCAAGGAGAAATAAATTAGATTAAAATAAGCTTGTTTAAATACGAATATTAATATCCCATAATAACTTGATTATACAACTCTTGTATTCAATTTTAGCCTTGACAGTTTTCAATAAATAAATTATATTTTGAATTAAATACCTGCATATAAATGACTGAAGTTCCATAAAAACAAGTATTTTCAGCATGATTTATAGAGATTTCAGGCGGTAAAATATAATTTGAATATCTATGTTGATATATTCGGGGGCAAAAATACTTATTTTTTTCATCTTTTGCAGATGCTTCAGGACAAAACATAACTCAGACGCCGCACAGCCTGTCAGTCAAAGAAGGAGATTCAGTGCAGATCCAGTGTTGTTGGTCTAATGGTGACCTTCAGGCTGTGTGGTGGAAGGACTCAGTAGAGTTTAAGGGCAATGATAGCGTTCAAGTAAAGGAGCGTAATTGTACACGTTTAATCTTTGAGAGCATCAAACACGAGGATGCTGGAAGATACATATGCGTGGTCGCATTTGAAATTCCCTTGATCACAACAGTAAATGGAACTGGAACCAACATCATCGTTCGGGACAAAGATGAGGCTCGACCGTTGACAGGTTGTCACAGGAAATTGTCCCACAGTCTTTTTTATTTTTTATAGATTGAATTGGAAGTTTTTCTGTTTTAATGTTCTCTCTCAGAAGAACCTGCCACGACATCTGCTCTGCCAGATCCAGTCACAGCCGTCCTGTCGGTGCTGGGAGGTTTGATCCTGATCCTCTGCATCTGCTGCTGTTACATCAGAAGAAAAATAGGTGAAAACAACGACTTAACTGGTTCAAGTTTGAGTGTCTTTTTGAACTTTTCCGTGGTCAACTGAGGACTTTAGGGTGTGAGTGTTGATGGAGCGTAAACTGTGTGTGTTTGTGTGTGTGTGTGTGTGTGTGTGTGTGTGTGTGTGTGTGTGTGTGTGTGTGTGTGTTTGTGCAGCAATGACTCCCATGGTGATCTATGAGGCCCCTCAGACCGACTCCGAGCTTGCAGAAGCAGAAAAACACAGCACCGGTTCCTCCACCGGATCCACACAGTGGGTAAGTTACGGCTGGTTTTCTCGTCTTTTTTTTGTTGTAATTTTCAATTTATAATGTAATGCAACTGACGCTACTGTCACAGAAAATTCTATTTATTTATATTAATTATTAACTATGGGACTGATTAACTCTTGAATTGTGTTGTTTTATATTCTAGGATGGATTTCTAATTCATCAGTTACAATAAAATAACATAATAAATCATAAAAACGTTTTTATTATTTTGAAAATAACATCAAATTGTATTATTTTACCTTCATATCATAATTAAATATCGTGTAGTTGAGACGTATAGTTTTATTAGTGAAGATAATGCTTTGAAAATGATTCATGGGAATAAGACGAAACAGGATTATATTTTTAACGTGTTTTCTTTAAGACAAATTATTTCATTTATGCTGTCATTTGGGGATTTTATTCTTTTTCACAAAACTACTGAACAAAAAGAAGAATTCAACCAAAAAAAACGTTTGAGGGGGAGATTTGCATCAAGATTAAAAGACTATATATTAAATCATTATTATAATTATTCATTCTTGAACATTTACATGTAGACTCCTGACCTCAGGGGTGGGCAATTAAATGATCCTTCAGGGGCCACGTTATGTACCGTGGCCTTTATAAGGGGCCGTCAAGCCAAAAGAAGCAAGAGAAAAATAAACAATTTTATACGATGGGAACATTTTAAAATGAATAGATAGATAAAAGGATATTTGAAATTAAGCTTGTTTCTTAATTTTATTGTATCATTTCATTTTTAGCTTCTAAAAAACATATTTCATATATTTCACCGTTTAAAATATAAAAACATAATATGCAAAACCAGTGTTCTCAAGCCATAATTTAATATAATTGTATTAATTGAATGTATTATTATTTTATATACATTTTATTTAAATATATAAAACAAAAACCCATAGAAAAGGACAAATAAAAGGCGAAAAAGAGGAGAGAAAAATACATTTAAACAAAGAACTTTAGAAAAAAATACGTACAAAAATGCATAATAAAGAAATGACATTAAAAACCGTCTGTTAATATATGTCTAATATTTAATGTTATATACATTTTGTTTTAAAAATGTCATATGAAAGCACTACGAGAGAAAAGTTATTCAAACAAAGTTTAGGGGTGAACTAGTCATAGTATTGATGGAGAGTGATTTGAAACATATCTTAACGGCCAGTTTTGTAGTTTTATTTCAAATAGTACAAACGGGGATGCTTAGACTGAATTCTGCTTGATCCGACCCGATTGTTAGTCAAACTTGTTTTGCTTAAATGATGAAAAACGTTGCATGTGATGTTCTTTTCTATGACTTCTGCTCCCTCAGTGTCCGGTGGAGGTGTATGAATCCGTGGAGTACTTTGAAAGGCACCGAACCTAAGCACTGTGTGAGAATTGAACCAAGAACTCTGTACAAGTCTTTTGTAAATACATTTTTCCGAAGAAACTCAAACTTGCGTCAGCCTGTGTTTATTGACAAGCCTGTTGTGTACATTGTGCGGTCCATTATCTACTGTAGCTGTGAAATGGAAAATGTCTTTTTCTTTTTTTTTCTCTCGCTGCAGAAAAGGTCAGTGACAGGAAGTGGAAACTGTTGTGCTTTGAGTTTCTCATGGTTCCACCGCAGAACGAAAAAACATGGCCAGAGTTCAACCTGTAGCCATCTAATCAACGCACTTGATGTTATTCAGCACACACGCACATACACACACTCAGACACACACATGCAAAACTTAAATAATAAATCACTCACATACCAGAGGAGCAGACAAAAGACGAGACTTGACGAAACTCAAAAAGAAAAAATACCGTCCTTCGACGCTCGGAACAAAAGATCAAACCTTGACACGTATCATATGATGTCAATCATTCGCTGTCAATCTGTGTGAATATTGGTAGCATTTTACAATGGACGGATGTCCCTCATTTTACTGCCAAATCTAAAATAGTTCACTGGTGTTGGAACTTGTGTTTAACCAACTCATGAAGTAGTTTGAGTTTTATTTAGGACATCTTTTGCTAACTAACACTTCTTGCAACACTTTTGTACTGAAGTCCCTCCAAATCGTAAAAATACCAGGCCTGGTTGATTCCTGTCCAACGGAGGATTTCCAAAATGAGTTTCTATCAACTTCCTACAGTGAAATGGCTTATAAGTTAGTATAATATATATATACATATAGTATAATAATAGTTCTTTTTTTAAAGAACCTTTCTAGACCAGGGTCACAAAGCGCTTGAACACTCAAAACAATACACATTTAAAAACACCTACAAATTTAAAAACTGTAAAAGGTCTGGATAACATAAAACAAACACAGGAGTCCAAGAAAATCATTGAAAAGCACAAATATAAGTGTCTTCAGATGTTTCTTGAAGGAGTCAGTAGATCATCAAACACAGAGATGGTTCCTAAGTTTAGGAGCAACAGTCTGGAAGGATTTCTCTCCTCTGGTCCTGAAGCGTGTTCAGGAACCATAAGTAGATTCTGATCCACAGACCTCAGAGCCCGAGCTTGGGTGTAAGTCTGGATCAGATCACTGATGGAAGGTCTGACCATGAATAGATCTGAAAGTAAGAACCAGATTTTTTAAGTTGATCCTGAAAGAAACTGGAAGCCAGTGAAGAGTTTTAAGGATCGGGGGAAATGTGAGTTCTTCTACTAGAGCGGCTCAGAATTCTTCTATCCTTAAGTCTGAATTGAAGACTGCATCAGACAATTCTAAGTCCATAAAGGATGATCTGCAACAACATTACGATCGCATCCATGAAGTTCGATGTGACGTCTGGAGTCAGAGAAGTGGACGCTGCACTGAAGATACCGTTACCTCTCAAGCTCAGGTGAAACGTTTTTCTGTTGATCTTTCCAAGCTGGAAGAAAAACACAAGGATTTTGAGGGGAGGTGAACAAAGTGAGGATATTTAGGGTTCCAGAACACGTCCATAATCCAGCGATCCCATCCACCACTTCCATGCTGCTGAGAGACGCCGGCGAAAACACAGTCACAATCGTCTTCACATTTCATGGTTCCATTGCTAACCCTTGATATTCATGCCGTCCTGACTCCGTCCCGCCAGAAATGGGGTTTTATCTGTTTTTAAAAACTCAACTAAAATTTAATTGAACTTATTCTCTCTGATTCACGTTTGTAGTTTTTCCCTCTAGAAAAAAGTTTCAACTGTTGTACCTCTCTTAACTTAAAACTTACTTTAACACTCACTGAAGAAGAGTTTCACTCACATCTGATCTTAAACATGTGATGAATCCAAAAGTGACAACAGATCATTAGCATAAATCCACACCTTGAATGACCATATAAGGAGGTGGATCACCTGTCAGTCACAAACAAACAGAGAGAGAAACAAACATTTCTGAAGCGAAGATCCAAATAATCTGGGCTGAAGCAGAGTTTATTTTATTTCCCACCGTCAGTAGTGGAGTTAAAAATATATATTTAATTTCCTTCTGTTCGTTGTTGAGCGAGGGATGTGTCAGGTGTTGTCAATCATCCTAACATACGTGTCATATCAGACGATGAATATATAAACCATTCAATTCAATCCCTAGAAGAACCTGTAGCTAAACAGGAGTTACTAAATTCAACCTGACCAAACTTCAGCTATGGCGGGTGAAGACTCGGCTGCTTCTGGAGCCAATATTCAACATCAAACTAATTCAACCACGGCCTGATCTTTCTTCTGTGGAACAGAAAACATATCACAGATAAAACATGACAAAGTGAACTGGAGGCAAATAAACGCACAAAAGAAAGACTTCAGTCACAGTGGTATCACTAAAATATCACCTGCTGATGAGAACATTATTGAGGAAATATATATATATAGTAGATATAGATATAGATATATATACAGCATATATATATATATGTATTTTTACCTACGTAAAAAAAAAAAAAAATATATATACTGTATTTGTATATATATACTGTATATATATATATATTATATATAAACTGTATTTGTATGGGTTTTAAAAATATAATATGAGTCAATTGACGTTAATAATTCACAATCGTCAACATAATTTGGATCTTAAACCTGTTGCAACAAATTTCAACTAAGTGTGATTTATTTTATTTTGTTATGTAAGATTGTGTTTTTCATGCGCGTCCGCATTTTGTTTACATAACAAAAGCGCGATTAAATTAATTAAAATGTAATTTAATAGTGACAAACATTAATCTTGTGCATTCTTGAATTTACACAAACTCATGTTTAGGACCAAGTGTAGATTTTCTAACAGTATCTAATACAAGATCGAAGCTACTAAAATATTGATTAATAAAAATAAAAAAAAACATAAATTTCCAGCTGTTCATATTTTATACACAAATGTATTCTGAGCTTCATGAATGAGACGCATCGTCTTCTGCTGCTTTAATCTGTTTGAATCTGGAGCTTGTGTGCTTTGAAATGTGCCTTATAAATAAAAATAATTCTTCTTTGTATTTTTATATTGTTGCGTAACAACAATAATTTAATTTACTAAATAAAGAAGGAAGCATGCAGTGTGCAATAATATGTAAGATCGCTTAAATAACAACATAACATTACATTGAACCAGAGTCCTTCAAATTAAGAGACTAGTGACAAAGTAGAACATAAATGAAAGGTTTTCTTCGTCACAATATATCGACATGATGGAGACTCCTGCACCAGTGCCTACAACACTGCCACCTACTGGCTGTGTCTGTGACTTGGTAGGCTATAGATCAGGGCAATTCAAATTCTTCAAGGGCCACATTCAATTCTGTGAATGTTGTTAGGGGTCGTCAAGCAAAAAGAAAGCCTAAAATCCTAAAAATAAAGGACATGCGTCATTAGGCCGTGATATATATTAAACTAAATAAGCTGCAATTTTATTCTTGTATGAGGTTTTTTTTTTAAAACATGTGTTCAACTAACTTAAAAAAATTATTTTGAGGGATTAATAATATATACTCAAAAAATGGATGGATGGATGGATGGACGGATGGATGGAAGGATGGATGGATGGATGGATGGATGGATGGATGGATGGATAAGAACAAGAACAAAGACAAATAAAAAGAAAGAACAAGATGACACAATCTAGGTCTAAAGATAAAGAACATTGCTCAAAGACTATAGTTGTGGATCAGAGTAGTATTTGTATTTTTGAAGAGCAAATGAAAAATAACACAAACACAAATTAGTTCGTAAAGACCAAAATACATGTGACAAACATTATAATATACATTTATATATATTAAAACATGTGTAGAAATCATTGAGTATTTGAAGATCACCCTCTGAGAATGTATTACAAATATTTAAGAGACGGCCCGTCAAAACCACGCGTCATATTCTCATGGAGCCCTAACTACGGTTTTTACGGTGCCCTTCAAAATAAAACACTGACCAAAGTTAACTTCAAAGTAAAGCAGGAAAAGAACCTTTGTCTTTAATGCGAACATTGTCAAATTACCACCTCAACGTCTCACTATAGTTTCACTACAGTTTCACTTAACTTTACGAGTCACTTGTTCGATTTATTTCATGTGATATATTTCTCTTATACATTGTCATATTAGCAGCTTCTCCCTTCAGATCAGCTGAAGACCACATCACACACGAGTGTTCACACCAACCTACAGGAAGGAAAGACAAACCATGGCTAACACTTCTTCGTGCAGATGCCAGAGAGGAAAGATGGTGTTTCAGCCGAGTCTCCTTCTTCTCTCTTCTTCTCTCTTCACCTGTAAGTAGAACCATTACATTTCAACATTACTGTCGCACAGTTCTTTGTGTTTGTGCACGGATGGAGAAAATAATCTTTTCAAACAGTTTTAAAACAACTAATTTAATGGTTATAAATACATATATTTACTTTTAAATGAAGAAACTGACACAGTTAGTTTTATGTGCTGATGCCTAACATTTGTGTGGAAAATAATATAAATGCTGGATCAGATAAAATTGAATTCATGTGCAAAAAATACAGGAGATTTACGAAGACCGTCATGAAGAATACATTTTTGAGTGACTGAAAAAAAAGGTAAATTTGAAGTAAGAAAATGTGTTTATTTAAATAAGCAAAGCATTAAGTTGTATTTTATTTTTACGTATCGCTATGGCAAAGAAAATATTAACTTTAAATGTCCAACTACCTTGTAATTTAACGGCAACTTTAACGTAATAACACACTTGGGTTATAAAGTATATATATTGCTTTTTTCATTCATTTCTGAATTTTCATTCATAGATCTGAGAACCCAAAAAACTTTTTTTTTCAACTTGATTATAACATTTCTATGATTCATGTCACCAGAATTTGACTTTTTTTTTTTTTTTTTTAATATTCTTATTCTCATTGCTTGATCTTTTGCAGACGCTTCAGAAGGAAAGATAACTGAAAACTAGAATCAAGGAGAAATAAATTAGATTAAAATAAGCTAATTTAAATATGAATATTAATATCCCATAATAACTTGATTATACAACTCTTGTTTTCATTTTTAGCCTTGACAGTTTTCAATTAATAGATTATATTTTGAATTAAACACATGCATATAAAAGACTGAAGTTCCATAAAAGTAAGTAAGCAAGTATTTTCAGCATGATTTATAGAGATTTCAGGCGGTAAAATATAATTTAAAAATCTATGTTGTTATATTTGGGAGGAAAAATACTCATTTGTTTCAATTTTAGCATTGACAGTTTTCAATAAATAAATTATATTTTGAATTAAATACCTGCATATAAATGACTGAAGTTCCACAAAAACAAGTATTTTCAGCATGATTTATAGAGATTTCAGGCGGTAAAATATAATTTTAAAATCTATGTTGAAAAAAATACTCATTTGTTTCATCTTTTGCAGATGCTTCAGAAGTAAAGATAACTCAGACGCCGCACAGCCTGTCAGTCAAAGAAGGAGATTCAGTGCAGATCCAGTGTTGTTGGTCTAATGGTGGCCTTCAGGCTGTGTGGTGGAAGGACTCAGTAAAGTTTGAGGGCAATGATAGCGTTCAAGTAAAGGAGCGTAATTGTACACGTTTAATCTTTGAGAGCATCAAACACGAGGATGCTGGAAGATACATATGCGTGGTCGCATTTGAAATTTCCTTGATCACAACAGTAAAAGGAACTGGAACCAACATCATCGTTCGGGACAAAGATGAGGCTCGACCGTCGACAGGTTGTCACAGGAACGTTTTTTAATAGATTCAATTTAAAGTGATTTAATGTTCTCTCTCAGAAGAACCTGCCACGACATCTGCTCTGCCAGATCCAGTCACAGCCGTTCTGTCGGCACTGGGAGGTTTGATCCTGATCCTCTGGATCTTCTGCTGTTACATCACAAATACAAAAGGTGACACCAATGACTTTCTGTTGGAGGTTTCAGTGTCTTTTTGGGATCCGTGTCATCAATGTGTGTGTGTGTGTGTGTGTGTGTGTGTGTGTGTGTGCAGCACTGACTTCGAGTGTGATCTATGGGGCCCTTCAAACCGACCCTGAGTTTGCAAGAATGGAAAAACACAGCAGTTCCTCCACCGTATGTCCAGTCTTGTTCTAATGAAGCCTCGCATTTTTGTAATTTTCTTCTGCCATGAAATGCAACTTCTGCTTCTGATGTCACTTTAAATTACTTAAATTCAACGTTAAAATTAGGTACAAAAATGCCAAACAATTATGAGGCTAAGTAAAACTCTTCATATACACTATATATCTTTAGCTATATATATATCTATATATAGATATAGATATAGATATAGATATAGATATAGATATACATATAGATATACATATACATATAGATAAAGTTAAAATAAAATTCTTCCTTTGTACCCCCAACAAAAGTGGACAGTATAAATAAATATATATATATATATATATGTGTGTGTGTGTGTATATATATATATATATATATATATATATATATATATATATATATATATATACACATATATAATAACTAAAATCTAAAAACACAGCAACATAACAGCATAGAACATGATTTGTTAAAATGTACTTATGACTTTTTCTAGATAATAGTAAAGTTATGAGTTAAAATATATTCCCAGTTTTAAAGATTAAGACCAAAACTACACAACTTTACAAAAAGAATAACACCTGCGTTTCAAAATATGGAATTCGCTTTATCATGGAATCTATCAACACACG
The DNA here is from genome assembly GCF_982586985.1 of Callionymus lyra. Classification (NCBI taxonomy): domain Eukaryota; kingdom Metazoa; phylum Chordata; class Actinopteri; order Syngnathiformes; family Callionymidae; genus Callionymus; species Callionymus lyra. Next base: position 8,107,940 of record NC_141821.1, read on the forward strand.
CTTATTTCAAATAAATGTATTGTATATTATTATATTATATATTATATTATATATATATATGTTTAAATAAAGTCCATACAAGGACCTCTTGCATATAAAGGACGATAAATGACATAATTATTAATTAATACATGTATAAATAAAGAACTGAATTTGTAAATAAATGTTTGAATTAATGTTAAAAAAAAACATCTAGATAAATATATAATATTTATAAATGAATTATTTTTTTTAAAGGTCAAAGGTCCGAACAAGCATGTCTCATATGAATGACGATAAATGACATAATTATAAATACATTTTCTGATTCTGATTCTAAATGAATAGATACATTATTAAATGTGGAAATAAATAAATAAAATAAGACTTGTGATTATATTTTTTTTAAGAACGGTGTTATTTCTCTGTATGTATATATTTATGTATACATGTTTCTAAAGAAAAGAAGAAAAACAAACTCACAAGTCTGTACGAATTAGAAACAAATAAATACATAAATAAATAACCAAAATAACGTGTGAATAAATATAAAATACATTTTTTTCATTTGTTGTCCTTCATAAATGAATTAAACAGTTCATTTTAATTATCATTTGTTTCGTCCATTGTTTCATGGACTTCACTGAAGAATCTTCGTAAACGATCTTAAATATGTTTAACTATTTTGAATGTTAAACGTCGATCCAAACGTGACGTAATATAAGTGGCGACCAGACGCTGTCCTTCAGGTCACATGCGTACTTTTCACCTTTAACTCCACCTCAACCGAACTACGCGAGTCACGTCTTCGCTTCTCATTGGCCGCCGGGTGAATCTGCTGGAAACACCTGCCTCTGATTGGCCGAGCGGCACCAGCAACTTAGAGTGTCCGGCGGAAGCGTGTTCCGTAAGTTCCTGCTGCTGCTGCTGCTGCTGCGATGGCGAGCGTTTGTGTTCGAGCTCTGAGGCAAAGCTTCTCTTTACTGTCGTCGTCGGCGCTGACGAGGTGAGACAAAGTATTATTTAACTTCATATGATTGACAGTTAACACTCTTGCGAGTGTAGCTGTTTTTAAGCGTCACGAAGTGCTGCTAAACGAGGAGTTAGCTCGTCACAATGACAGTTAAAATGTACAAAATAACAATAACATGACGATGTAAACCCAGTTAATAACCAGAATACTGCAATACTTCAGATCGTGATGATGTCATAACTACGAACTGAACCAATGTTGACTTGAGAAGTGAAGCAAACGAGGTTAAAATAATGTCATTGAGATTATCAGGTGCAAAATATTTTTAATAAATAAAGTTAACAACATATTGAATATTTAATTGAAGGAAAAACTTACAAAACCCTGTGAGAATTAATTTATTAATTTATTATTATTATTTATTATAAGAAAATCATTCAATCTATCATTGTAAGGATGTATTTCAAGCAATAAGTTCATTCATTAGTCCCACTGTGGGAATATACTGTATGTATGAAGGATCATGAAGTAAAGAAATGAACAATAAATATTGAACTAATATCAAATGTAATTCCAAGGTAACCTTGTTGTAGGACAATGATGGGCAGTTACATTAACCTGAGGGCCCCACATTTTATACAGTAGATGTTCTGTGGGGCCATCAAGCAAAAATAAAGGAGGAAAACATGCTAAAATTATTATTTTATTGTATTATAAACTTTAAATCTTGCATAAAATCTCCCAAAAATGTATTTTAGTATTCATTTAAATTGTTTTAAGGGACAATAAATAGTCACATTAATGACAAAAGTGGAGTCATGAAACCCTACGTCATATTTAGAGACTAGTACTGAATAATAAAAATATGAAATATAATTCTTAGTTCCTACATGATCTTTGACCTCTTGAGGGCCACATGGATACAAGAGGCTGCGTCTAATATCATGTCCAGGTCTGTTCTAGGATGCTGTAACTCAAAGTCAACTGCTCAGATTTATTTAAAAGATGAAACGATAAACATCATTTCTTGTCCCTTCAGAGCCTCCCCGCGGATGTTATGCACGGCCACACAGCAGAAGAACGGTCCTGCTCCTGAGGAGGCGGCGGAAAAACCCGAACCATCCGACGCAGATAAGGTCCAGAAAGAGATGACCCAGTTGGAAGACCAGCTGAAGGATATGACGGTACGTTTTTTAGCTCAAGTTTGTCAACGTAAGAAAAAAGATTCGCGCTGCAATCGAAAGGCTATGGAGCGACAGATCTGTCGGGTCAGGGTCTTTTGTGAGTGAGGCTTCATGAAGCTTCGTTGAGTCATCGGTGTGTGACTCTTGTTGTTCTGCAGGAAAAGTACAAGCGGGCGTTAGCGGACACGGAGAACCTCAGGTCGAGGAGCAAGAGGATGGTGGAAGATGCCAAGTTATACGGTAAAACATGATTCTCTATGAGCGTTCTCTCTTTATATGCTGATGAAACTGATGATGCAATATCAGAGCAATAACTACCAACCGTTAATTAAAGGTGAGGCTAATTTAGGGGTTGATATTTTGGTGGGAAATGTATGTTTTGTAGGACTTTAAGTTGCATTGATATACTTGTCGGGTACAACACAGTTCAAAGTGTAGGATAAAGTGATAAATGATTTTTCTGAGTGTGGTAAAGACACTTGTCTTCTTCTTGCACTAAACTACAACATAATTTGTCTTGTTTCTATGAAAGTACATCAGATCTTCAGAATATTTAATGGTTAGATTTGATATTTAAAATGTTAAACCTTTGATTCTTAATTGAAATCAATTATTTCTATATTTAAATTAAATTGTTTTGAACGGTTGTGGTGTCTATAAATGTGTCGGTTTTAAAATAATAATAAAAATACAATTTTTAAACTACTTTTTTTTACACATCTTCATATTTTAACTTTAAAATATATTTTTTTCTAAATTCAAAATTTTAATGTTTATCCTTTTTTAATTCAATAACAGAATGTTGGTATTATTTTGCCAAGAACGTTTAAATATACAAATTATTAAATTTAACTTTCAATTTAGAAACTTTTTGAATTGAGAATAAAAAAAACAAAACGATGACATTATGAAAATAAAGTAAAATAAAGTCCCAACATTTTAATTGTTAAATTAAACTAGTCGCATTGTGACCCTGGTATAGAAAAGCGCTCTACAAATATTACTTACCATTCTTAAGGCACTGACATACTTCCATACATTTCTTCATCGCCCCCTGCTGGCCAAATCTATAATACGTTTCCCTTTCAAAAACCGGTTCTCTGGTTCATGACTAACCTACGTTCAACCCCAGGTATCCAGGGCTTCTGCAAGGACCTGCTGGAGGTGTCCGACGTCCTGGAGAAGGCCACGGAGAGCGTGCCCAAGGCGGAGGTGACGAGTCAGAACCCTCACCTGAAGAACCTGTTCGACGGCCTGGTGATGACGGAGACCCAGATGCAGAAGGTGTTCACCAAGCACGGCCTGGTCAAGCTCAACCCCGACGGCCAGAAGTTCGACCCCTACCAGCACGAGGCGCTCTTCCACGCCCCCGTCGCGGGCAAGGAGCCCGGCACCGTCGCCGTGGTTACCAAAGTGGGCTACACGCTTCACGGTCGCACCTTGCGGCCGGCGCTGGTCGGTGTGGTCAAGGCGCCGTAGAAGCTCCGACTGCCTGTAGTGTTTCTATGACAGGAGGGGGAGACCTCGACCTCGGGTGACCTTGAGCCACCGTTATCAAACTGGATTGAACTTTGGGAAACGACCATCAGTCACGATCTCACCCACAAACAAACTGTTCTGCGATTGTCGGCTTCCGTCTGCTCACATCATTCCAGATCGTTGTGTTGAATCATGAGTTTGTTGTGCGTCTCCAGTTTGAACATAATGAACAGTTAACGCAATAATTTATACTTCATCGATTCACAAAGAGAACCGTCGTGTACCACCTGGAACTGTTCTTTTTCAAAGACATGAATCTATTTTAAAGCAACGGAAGTCAATAAAAATATAATGTAAACACTATGGATTTGCTTTTCCACTTTGGTGTCTCAACCTAATAAACCGAAGGTATGTGAATCACTGCCCTCTAGTGGTGACCTGAAAAATAGTCAGACGTAGTCTCTCACTTTTCCTTTTTCAACACCATGAGAAAAAATATAATTCGAATTTTGACTAAAGGCTCTCAAGCATTCAAACCCATAACACAAATTGGGCTTTAAAAAAGTTAACTTAATTAAATGCTTTTCTTCTAGTTAATTAAAATGATTTGATTGATTTGAATTTTATTTACATTTCGATAAATTTGTAAAATAAAATAAAAAATCAACTTTTGCAATTAGGCTTCCGGACGCTAGATGGTAGCCGTCATGACTGCAGCACTAGGTATAATGAAACCCTGTGAGCTCCCGCTGAGGACGAGAGGATACAGTCAAACCAGCGGCTTTTAAAGTTCATGTTTGGACATATTTTGTTTTGAAAATAAATGAAAGCAGTTACGACTTCGTCAAGAGTCATGTAGTCTGTAAAATCAGAGTCAAGTACTTGATAATACTACACATATATACTTGTTACTACACTGTAAGGTAAGGTAGAGCAGCATAAATATAGTATTGTATCACCTGCATCGTGATAAGTATCGTCAGATACTTGCCAGTACACAAAGTCAATAAAGTATTTCATTTTAATGTGTCACTCAAACACCAGCATGCAACACTCCACGTGTGCAAATTCATTATAACATCAGTAAAATTGTTCAACGGTAGAAAATTCTGTACAAACTCAGAGCACGGCGGTGAAAAGTTCACACAAGACAATGTGCAGGAGAAAATATAAGTAGTGACGACTCTTGACACACAGTTTCACAATGGATCGGTCTTAAGATGAAAACCCTTAAGTACATTTGGCAAAAAACATCATGAGAACTTGGGTCGGTCCAGCATTTCGTATCCATCACGGTCAGGAATCGTGTCTTCACCCTGGTGGACTTTAATGACCAGAAGTCAAAATGATCTCGTCCATAATGTGCTGATACTGTCCACAGGAAACCTTGTAAACATGTATAAATAAAGTTACAATTTTTGGACAATTAAGGCTTCAAAACTTCAGAAAAGACTATTTGGGGCACATCTGGACTAGAGTCTGGTCCTCCTCAGCCGTCTTCGTTAGAAGCAGTAGAAAAATGTTTTTGCTCCAGAATCTGATAAGAAAATATATTTTTATTCCAGGAGGGACTTCTCTTTGTACATATTTACACTCTGAAGGTCCAGAGTCTAGGCAGCGTCTCTGGAGATCCAGCCGCTCTCCGTGAGGAAGCTGAGGATGCGTTTCTTCAGGACCTTGTCCAGGTAGCTGGGGAGTCGGCTCTTGGCGGGGATCCCCTGCCTCTTCTGCAGGTGGTCCTTGATGATGATGGTCTTGACGGTCAGGTACCGGGCCGGGCTCAGGTTCAGAGAGTTGCACAGAACCTTCTCTCGGTCCGACAGCAGCTCGAAGCCCGTCAGGTTCTCTATGGCGGCGAACTCGCCCTCCTTGCCCTCCTCTTTGATGGCACAGCCCACCCCCAGCCCCCCCGACATGCCCCCTCCGGCGCCGCCCACACCCGAGCCCAGCCCGCCGCCGCCGCCGCCCCTCTTTGAGATCACGACGCTTTTGTTTTCCTTTCGTTTCTCTCGCTTGTGCCGCGCCGCCTCGTACTCCACCGACTCGTCCAGGCGGGCGATGCCGTTGCGCCGGTACCGCTGCAGCTCGCGCACTTTGGCCCTGAGGACCCGCTCCTTATGCATGTTCTCGAAAAAGTCTTCAAACTCCCGATGCGCCATGAACTGGCACAGCCCGCGTAGCCGGACCCGCTGGTCCTTCTCCTCTTTCGTGGTCTTTCTTTTGGGCGTCGTCGGGGTCGGACCCGACACGGCCGCCGGCGTCGAACCGGATCCGATCACGCCGCCGCCGCCGCCGCCGCTCGCGCCGACACCACCACCGCCGCCCGACCCGGCGACCGCTCCCACGCCTCCCAACGATCCCGGTTTCTCCTTCTCCTTCTTGTCGCGGCCCAGGAACGCCGGCACCAGGTTGTAGTCCCGCGCGATGTTCTTGCGCCGCTGGCGTTCCCGGAGTTTCCTCACGTACATGTCCACGTGCGCGCGCTTCATCTCGATCTCCACGTCCTCGTCGTCGTAGTTGACGGACAGCGCGCTGATGAGCTTCTCGGCGTCCTGGTCGTACTCGATCTCGTAGTCGTCGCGCAGAGGCATGTAGCCCAGCTGCTGCTGCTCCGCCTGGGTGATGTCCAGCGGCGGCAGCGGTGTGGTGAGGCTGGGCGACAGCGGACCCCCGCTGGGGCAGGTGTGGTCGGTGACCCGGTTGGGGATGTTGTCCGGGATGCAGGCCTTGCCCAGGTTCCCGTGGATGTACATGGTGACGTAGTGCTCCATGACCTCCTGCGGAGTCCGCGACGGTCCCACTTGCGAGGCCATGTCCTCCTGAAGGGGGCGACACAAACATGAAGGTCACGATATTGTTAGCACTTGGATCAGACTTTTGGAAGAAGACGTGCAGCAGTACACGAAGGTCACGGTCAAATGGGCAAATATGCCGAGACGTCTCATTTAATTCAGTATTCATTTTAAACGTGTAAATCATTTCAATGTTTGATCCATTTTGTTTCATCGCCTTCTTTTGTCGTCACATTAGAAAATATATCTGTTGACCCCTGACCCGTGACAGGAAAGAAAAGATTAAGCAGTTCCCTTTTTCTAGAGGTCAGCAGGTGGCGCCCTCAGAGTAGTCCAGGAATAAGAAAATATTTCAGGAATAAGAAAATATGTGGGAAAGTACAGTTTGTGATTATAAAATACACAAAGAGACACAACGATAATTCAAGCAATAATCAGGTGTTTTAATAAACTAGCTGAAGTACCAGGTGTTGCTCTGGGATTTTTTTTAACCATTTTTGTTATCTCTGTGTCAATGTGACCCGGAGGCCCCGAAAAACAAATGTATTTGGGGGATCACTTGTGTTATCTAAGGGTCAAGGTGACCCGAGGCCCGAAAACAAATGTGTTTGTAAGTAAGTAATTAATTTGTATTTATATAGTGTTTGTGATGTCCCTTGTGTTATCCGAGGGTCAAGGTGACACGGAGGCCTGAAAACAAATGTGTTTGTAAGTAAGTAATTAATTTGTATTTATAAAGTGTTTGTGATGTCCCTTGTGTTATCCGAGGGTCAAGGTGACACGGAGGCCTGAAAACAAATGTGTCTGGGGTATCCCTTGTGTTATCTTTAGGTCTAGATGACCCGGAGGCCCGAAAAACAAATGTATTTGGGGGATCACTTGTGTTATCTAAGGGTCAAGGTGACCTGAGGCCCGAAAACAAATGTGTTTGTAAGTAAGCAAGTAATTAATTTGTATTTATATAGATCTTTTCCAGACCAGGGTCACAAAGCACTTAAACAATCAAAACAATACTCAATAAAATATATACTTTAAAGGTCAAGATAATACTGATAACAACACAAGTGATGTTTCAATAGAATCGTTTTGTTGCTTCAAATCAATGGTTTCCTTGTCTATGTGTTGCGTTCATTTTTGCTACAGTTTTGGAAAGAAAAAGAGGAAACTCTTCAATAAAGTATTATCAGGTTTAACTATTTAATTTTCTTATATAAAAATGAACAAACATCATACAATGATTTCAGATTTATTTTCTTTTTTAAAAACGTTATAGATGTAGATTTAACTGACTTTAATATAAATTCTCATCGTGCTCTCAATTCTTTGCATTTAGAAACGTGTATACATTCAATTATTTAGGATTTATTACACAAGAAGACGAAGACTCCCGGCTCAAAACGTTAACTCGTCCGACACATCATCTGTATTCCTGCAGTGCATCCAACTTGTGTTGCAAAAACAACACACTCTTTGTGGAGCCCTAAGAACATCAAGCCTTCTATCGTCACACAATGGGGTGAAGATCAGTTGATGACCTTCGTTTGAAACTGGTTTCACTTCTAGTTGTGAATGAATTCTCTTCCATCTACTGTCAACAGATTCTTAAAATTAACTTCTATATTTTTTTAAACGCAAAAACGTTTAATTCTAGTTTAATAACAAAAGTGTGTGTTCTTGGTTTAAAATGATGTCAATTTAATTTTAATTAAAAATATGTATTTACTTAGATACTGTATATATAAACCATTGTCGTTTTATGTCAATATTAAAAACGCAATTTTTTTTTTTAATTATAATTTCATAATAAAGGTGTGAGTTCTTGGTATGATGTCAATTAAATTGTAATTAAAAACATGTATTTACATATATATATAAACCATTGTCGTTTTATGTCAATATGTTGATCATTATTGTAAATTATTGTCATTACACTTTATCAACGCAAACTATTTGTATTTAAAGTTTATATTTAACTTTGAATTACGTACACAAACAAATTAAAATAGAATAAGAATAACATTTTAATAAAAAACGTTACAGGACAATAAAAACCCCAAAACTGGATGGAAGTGACACTAGAAAGTATGTTTAAATCCACATCAACAGTTCTGGCCTAAAGTTTGACCGTCATGTGTAAAAAGTTTTTGGAAGAGACTGAAAAGTTGTGAAAATCGTACCCAGTTTCCAAAGCCATACTGTTCGATGGCATCGAGCAGCGACTGCTCTTCCCTGCTCGTCCATCCTCCCTCCGCTTCTGGACCCCAGAGAGAGAAGCGACCGCCGTCGACCTGCTGGTATCCGTGCCACCGCCGGTGGTTCCCGATCTCCGCCCCCGCCGAGAAGCACTCGGGACACAGCTCGATGTCCGGGCAGTCGGTGCAGCGGAGCCGCAGGTTGGTGACGTCTGCGAGGCAGTTGACGCAGTACTTCTTCCCCAGGTCCGCCATGTTGGCTCGCGCTCCTGTTGTTGGAGGAGGCGTAAGCTTGCGCATGCGCCGTGGCGCCCTCCCCCTGTCCCCCCGCCCCCCGTGCGCACCAGCGACTTGTGATTGGCCGCCGGGGTTTCCACGACAACCGAGGACAAGCCGAGAGAAGCCGAACAGAGTGTGAATTTAAAAGTATATTAAAGTATTACATTGATTTAAAGGAAATAAACGAATTATTCAGGTGATTTACTTGAGAAGTTGTACATTGTAATCTTGAGTTGTTCTGTTTTCAAGTTAAACATGTTTTTTCATAAGCAAATTTAAATCTTTTATTATTATTACATTTTTGTTAAACCTAAAAGTCCTATTTTGACGTTTTGAGAATTCCGTGTATAATACTCGTATTCAAAGTCTGATTATACATGTTTAATTTCCTACATCTGGAACAAACTCCACCTTTTTTTTTTCGATTGCCCTGAAACAAAAAAAATACTGTGAGGATTTAGAAGTTTTCTGTTAACCCTTGTGTTATCTCAGGGTCAATGTGAAATAAACGAATTATTCAGGTGATACTTAAGAAGTTATACATTGTAATCTTGAATTGTTCTGTTTTCAAGTTAAACATGTTTTTTCATAAGCAAATTTAAATCTTTTTATTATCATTTAATTTGTTTAAATCTTATTTCCTTCACCATCGTTTGGATCTGGCGTGAGTGCATGTATCTCATTGTTTATTTGTATCTTGCTTCAATATTTAATGTATTTATATTCATATATTTAGCAGAGACTGAAACCCAAAAGTCCAGCAGAAGATGATGACGTAGATGACGTGCGCACGAGCGACTTGTGATTGGCTGCCGGGGTTTCCACGACAACCGAAGACAAGCCGAGAGAAGCCGAACCGACTAGATTCAAGTTTAGTGAAAGACATTTAAAAAGAAAATGATCGATGACTTTGATTCGACTTCTGACGCGAGAAATGCAGCAGCGAGTGGAGCAGAAGATCCAGTGACGTCACAGCACGAACCTGTCCAGGTGATCAATATAAACTGACGTTCAATGGAATTTTTGAAGCATCAAAATCGTTGACTTCGAATTTGAAAAACGCGTGAAAAAAATTCAAAGCACCTTCTAATTTTTCGATGTTTTAAAAAAATCTGCGCGAACAATTTCCTTGTAAGCTAATTAAATGTAAAAAAAAATGCAATGTTAAAACATTTAGTTTAAGGGATTTGATGTTCAATGTGTCCAGCGAATGCAAATAAAGTTGTGTGACGTCACAGCATCACGCCCTCCATCGCTGCACGTTTGTAAAAACACTGAATATTGTTCACACTGAATGTCTTGCACTGAATTTATTGACATTGAATTTTTTAAACACTCAATATTATTTACGGATTCAATTTAACATTAAATTCACAGCAAAAACAAAAACAGTGCTTGAAATTTGATGGATTTTTAAAAAGTTCTATTTTGACGTTGTGAGAATTCCGTCTTTTAAATACTTGTATTCATAGTCTGATGATACATGTTTACTTTCCTAGATTTGGAACAAACTCCACCTTTTGTTTTGATTGCCCTGAAACATAAAAAATACTGTGAGGTTTTAGAAGTTTTTATTAATCCTTGCGTTATCTCAGGGTCAATGTGACCCAAAGGCCCCCCAAAAAACAAATGTGTTTGTGTTATCCCAGAAACCACACAAGGGATACCACAAATACATTTGTTTTTCGAGCTTTGGGGTCACCTTGACCCTGAGATAACGCAAGGGTTAAGAGGAATATTAATGTTCCTCTAGATTTTAAATTAAATGGACATATTGTTGTATTATCAACACATGAATATCACGTTCACTAGATTAAGTTTTAGAAAATGACTCCAAATGTTAACATTTTCATTTGTGAATTTAAAAGTACATTAAAGTATTACGTTTAATTTAAAGGAAATAAACAAATTATTCAGGTGATTTACTTGAGAAGTTGTACATTGTAATCTTGAATTGTTCTGTTTTCAAGTTAAACATGTTTTTTCATAAGCAAATTTAAATATTTTATTATTATTTAATTTAAAAAACAATCTTATTTCCTTCACCATCGTTTGGATCTGGCGTGAGTGCATGTATCTCATTGTGTATTTGTATCTTGCTTCAATATTTAAATTTATTTATATTCATATATCTAGCAGAGACTGAAATCCAAAAGTCCAGCAGAAGAAGACGACGAAGATGACGACCAGAGCTCTGAGAAGCTCCTCCAGGTCCTTCACCACCTGACGGAACAACGGAAGAAAACAAGAGATGGTAACCTTCTCTTGAGGTCCTCGCTCGTCCAGGTCTTCCAGGAGGAGCCCGTGGACGGCGAGCAGGACGAGGAGGTGGCGAAGTGGAGTCACGAGAAGAACCTGCACCTCATAGCTGGTGTGAAGCAGCAGCGAGAAGACGAGCTGGAGAAGATACGGCAGCTGAACATCTCCCAGTCGGCGCTCCAGGAGAGACTGCATGAGGTCGGAGAACATTTAAGAAACATCTTTACACACAGTTCATGTTTTCATCTTCTACAGCAAAAATTCTTCAAGGGCCACATTCAATTCTGTGAATGTTGTTAGGGGCCGTCAAGCAAAAAGAAAGATGAAAAAATCCCTAAAAAAAAAGAACATTCGTCATTAGGCCGTGACTTTTATTAAGCTAAATAAGATGTAATTTTATTCTTGTATAGATGAGTTTTTTTTCAAAACATTTCTTCAATTAACTTAAAAAAAAATGTTATGAGGGATTAAGATATACTTGAAAAATTACACCCAAAAAGGAGGGAAGTGTTATGTGAAAATGTAAGTTAATAATAAATACAAAATACATTTTTTAATGTATTAGAACCATTTATACATTTGAAATTACGAGGGCCACATAAATACAGTCAAAGGGTCAACTTGTGAATCTAAAAACTAGGCCTTAATTATAAAATGTCTTCAATTAAAATTGCAACTGTCTTAAAAATGTGAACAGATGTTAAGTAGAGATTGTAAAAAGGTCTTCGATTCACAACGATATAAATAAGGCATTATTTGGCAGTAAAAAGCCCAAAACCTTTTTTTTTCAAAAGGCTTAAAACTGTAAACACATGATGAGTAAAATGTTAACGTTAGTTTAAAAACTTGAAAAAAAGATCTCTCTACATGGCAACGAGTACCAGGAGGTTTACTTTTTGCGGAAATACTTTCCAAGTTAACACGATGGGGGTCGTGCGTTGGTTTTAGGGGAATAAAAAGTCATGTTTATTTTACATTTGGGTTAAATTGTACCTAATCCCAAGGAACTGATGTGGTGTTTTTAAGGTCTTCAATATAATTTTAAATGGTTTGTAAAAAAGTATTGTTATCAAGGAACACTCTTATACTTCCATGGCACTCTTAACACTTAATTTATAGCAAAACGTGTAAATATTCTCTCGTTTTTTATTATATTTTGATGATTTTATATATAGCAAACTATATTTATATTTAAACGCTTTACTATTGTGTATTAAAGAAGCAAATTGAACAATCGTAATCATCTTCCACTGTTCAAGTTCCACTTCTGGTGGATGACATAAACTAGAAAGAGAGATTTAAATGAACTCAAAGTATCTTGTGTGAAGAGGTGTGTTTTGGCAAGAATCTGGCGATACAGGGGCAACAAATATATAGTAATACTTTAGGAACAAGGATACATGTGTAGTATTGTCGAGTACTTGGCTCTGGTGTTGTAGTATTTACAGACCACATGACTCTTGACAAAGTCGTAACTGCTTTAATTTGTTTTCAAACCAAAATATGTCCAAACATCAGCTTTAAAAGCTGCTGGAGCCGACTGTATCCTCTCGTGCTCAGTCATGGAAGAGATCCTACAGGATTTCATTGTTCCTTTAGCTGGAGAGGACAAATGATTGAACAAAAATGAACAAATGCTGTGGATATGTACATGTTAATGGTGAATAAAAATACCAAATATATATTTTTTTCACACCTTATTGAATTATAATCCATAAAGGAACCTTTAAAAAATATATGTTTATAGGGTGCTGTCTAATATGGTAACGTGCAGTTATATTTAGGTGTATATATGTTTCTAGGAATTCAGGTTCAAAGGGGTAAAAAAAATAGGAAAAAATGTTCTTCATTTGGTTGTAGGAACGTTAGAATAAATAAACAACAATCGCCATCATGACGTCAGGTGAATGTGTCTCCAGGTGGAAGGCGAGTGGCAGTCGCTATTGGCCGATCAACAGGAAGTGGCCGTGAAAGTTCTCAGTCGACGTCTGGGTAAGGATGCGTCGGAGCAGGAAGTCTCCTCGGCGGCGAAGCTTCAGCAGGAAATGGAGGAGAAGGTCGTCCGTCAGTGTCGCGAGAACATCCGGCTGAAGATCGATAGTGACGCGTTGGAGGCGAAGCTTCGGGATCAGGAGGTTCAGCACTTCAGCGAGGCCAGGAAGCAGGTGGAGAAGCTGATGTCCAACAGGCTTCAGGCCACTCAACTCGTGGATCATCAGAAGGAAAAGTCGTCGGAGCTTGAGAAGAAGATCAACGGCAGTGTGGAGGTAGATGTTGAAGACCACGATTTGAAACTAAAGAAACAGCTACAAAGCTCGTTTTCTCCTCTGCAGGTTCTATCAAATGTAAAGGAGAAGATCCACTGGACTCAAGAGGAGATACTGACCAAACAAAAGCACCTCGTCGAACTGGAGAAGACCTTGGTCCACCAGAGGAACCTCCTGACCCAAACTAGGCAGGCTCGCTGCCGCCTGAACCAGGACAGAGTCCAGTTGAAGGAACATCTCGCGCTGCAGGAGAACACGCTTGTCCAGGATTACAACGACACCCTGGAGGACTGTGAGCGGCTGGAGGAGTCGCTGCAGAAGATCAGGTCCAGATGGGCGGAGCTTAACCCCCGTTAACCATTCCTCCTTTAATAAAGTGTGTATACATTTGTTTTTCAATAAAAATTTGCAGTCATTATGTCCTCCGCCGCTGAAATCCTGCCAGATGACTGAGGGTGAGAGGATACAGTCAATTCAAGACACTTTTAACGCTTTATCTCAATAATAAAAACTCAAAAAAATGACAAGAGTGAATCACAAAATTCATCAAAAAAAACAACAAAGGCAAAATAAAGTTTTTAGTTTGTACATGATCTTCAACCTTATGAGGGTCAAATGAATCTAGTCAAAGGAAACAGTATTTCCTGGTCTGGTCTGGAAATAATTGTAGTGTTTGTTCATGTTGTGTTGCTTAAACTATCTGGGCAATGTCTGAGGACAAGAGGATACCGTTGAGTGGTTTATATTTCTATTAAGTGTGTTTGAAACAAAATTATTCTATTTTTATTTGTTTGTTTATTTTCGTGTTTTAATTAAACCTCGGGCCGCTAGATGGCAGGAGTCATTTTGTCCAATAAAATCCTGGTTACGACTGAGTACAAGAGGCAACTCCAGTAGCTGATGTCTGTCGTTGAATTTACTATAATGTTTGGTTGTAATCAATATGTAATCAATATGTAATCAGTATTCAACAGTACTTTAATAACAAAATACAAAAAGTAACAAAATGTAAATATTCACAGGGCTGTTCTTTTTTTGTGTTGCAAATAAAGTCCCGGCCGCTAGATGGCAGCAGTCATTGAGTCACCCACAGCTAGGGAGAAAATTGTTTTCCTGGCATTGACTGAGGACGAGAGGATACAGTGACTCCAGCAGCTTTTAAAGCTGATGTTTGGACATATTTTGATTTAATAACAAATAAAAAGAGGTTACGACTTCGTCAAGAGTCATGTGGTCTGTAAATACTACAACACCAGAGTCAAGTACTGGACAGTACTACAAATATATCCTTGTTACTACGGTTTCACTATATATCGTAGCATCAGATTCTTGCCAATACACACCTCTAGTGTAAATGCTACTGTGTGTGTTTGCTAGCACTGATGTGGTGACACAGCAGGTACAAAGTGACTTTAAAGTTTCAGTAATAAAGTCTACGATCGCCTTTAAAAGTCGGGATCACGCCTTTATTCTCTCCCTGGATCCTTTTTTCATTGTCTATATAACACTTCTTATGTTTTAGATACACCACTTCATTGAAGGGAGATACATTGAAACTGCCACTTCATTTCTGGGGGGACGACACGATGAGCGAGCTGGCAGAATCGAGCTTGGAGCTTGTCTTGAGCGTCGAAGGGGAAAAAGAACTGACCTCAGATCAGTCCACAGAATATTCCCGATGGCAGGTCGATGGAGATCCCGCAGCCAGAGAAGCCCAGCAAGACGACTCGGACCAACTGACCTGGAGTCAGCCACAGTCGGACGACGACAAGGACGCCAGCGTGGACACCGTGACCCCCTCGAGGGAGGACGAGGACGAGGAGGAGGGCCTGGCGGCGGGAGGCTCGGACCAGGACGGCCTCACCTACGACCAGTACCTCCAGCTCATCGACACTCTCACCGACCAGGTGGACAACATGGACATCCGGAAGCATTTCCACGAGAAGATGAGCGAGAAGAAGTTGGACGAGAACCTGGACAAGCTGGACGAGATGCAGCAGCAGCAGGCGGCAGAGTTGGACAAGATCGAGCAGCTGACCATCTCACAGTCCATGTTGCAGCAGAAGCTGGAGGAGGTCAGTGGGTCACAGGAGAGGATTTTAAAATGAATGACTCATTATTTACAAATAGATACATTCTAAATTATACATTTTCTTTTAATGTGTAACATTACACAAATTCAATACAAAGATGTTGGTATAATAGTGGCAACATTTTTAGATTGATTTCAAAAAGTTACTAATATAAAAGATAATTTAAACCAACTATTCTTGAATATTTAGAATTTCAAACTCTGTAAAAAAGACGCTTTTATTAACATTGTCTATTAAATTCAATATGAAGGAACTATAATACATCTATAAAATGTTAGTATAATATTGGATTTAATTCTGTAATTTAACTTAATTTCGAAGTTAATATATATATATATTATTCTTCAAATGTTGGAATTATCAAAATCAAACTTTGTGTTTATCTTTTTAAACTCATCCTTAAAATATTATTTGTCTTTTAAATTCCATATTATAATGTTGGCACGAAAAGGCTACGAACAAAAAAAATTTGAATTGAGAATGTTTATATTTTTAACTATTCAAATTAGAATATCAAATTCTATGTGTTCATTTTATTAATTAATTTAGAAAATATTGATTAAATTCAATTTTAAAATGCACCATTACACCAACATCTTATAATTGAACTAACAAGCCTACAACTTACAAGAACTATGAATAAAGAAAGATTAAATTCCGAATATATTTTTTAATTATTGTAATTACAACACTATGTGTGAACCTTTTTATATATATATATATATATATATATATATACATTTTTAAGAAAACATTTGCTGTTTTAAATTGAAAACAAAAATGTTGGCCCTGTTAAACCAACAATAATTAATTAACTAATATTTAAATTTTCATAAGGCTATGAATTAATTAATATGAATTTTGATTGGCAATCTTAATATTAATTATTTTTATTATTATTATTATTATTGCAATTAGAATATTAAACTCTGTGTTAGAGTCATTTATAAAACATTCTTTTTAAATTCAATATAAATATCTTTATAAGGAATTTTCTAGACAACGGATATAAAAACATTGAATCCAGAACATTTTTTTTCAATGACTGTAATTACAGTTTCAAACTGTATCTGTTAATAAAAATGTATTTTAAAAATATATTTTAAATTCAGTACAAAATCAATGACAATATTATACCAACATTGGTACTGTATTTAAAAGGCTCTGAATTAAGCCAGTATGAATTAGAACACTCATTTTAAAATGATTAGAATAAGAATATCAAACACGTGCAAAAAGGAAAATGTCTTTTCATTTCAAAATAAAAGTGTTGCACTAACATAAAACGTGGCGTTGCGTCCTCAGGTGGAGCGCGAGTGGCAGCTGTTCATGACCCAGATCCACGACGTGGCCCTGGAGGTGGCCGGCAGGCGCGAGGGCAAACCTCCCCCAGAAGAAGACTCTTCTTCCCCTCAGTTGTCCGAGCAGGACCTGGAGTCTCACCTGAACCAGCTGTGCAGCAGGAACACCAGGCTGGACTCCAGGATCGACCTCCTGGAGACCTACATCCAGGAGGAGCAGCAGCGGATGAAGGACTCCGACTTCGTGTCGAGGACGAAGGCGCTGGACGACATCCCGGAGGAGATGATGACCTCTGACCCCCAGCATGAGATGCAGAGTGAAGGTAAGACATAGATAGATGCCAGTCAACCAGCAGGGGGCGCTCAATCCCAACACTTATGCTGGATAATTATCTCATTGTTTTGAGAAGTTTTTCCAATTTTTATTTTCTCCACAGACTGTGTTGAAGGTCAGGCGGGAGGAGGTTCAGACCACGAGTGAATAAAGAGTTTGTCCTTCACTGTCAACACCGTCTTCCACCCGACAGCTGCGAGACAACAGAAGAAGAAGATACAATATAAAAGACACTTCCATGTTGATATTGAAAAAAAAACCGAGCAGTTAAATGAAAAAAAACATTTTTTTTAATTAAAATTTTAATTCAGTTAAAGTTTGATTCATTTTTCTCATTTTAGCGAATGTTTGCAAAAGTTTTAATCCGTCCGTGAAGGTTTTCATTCGTCCAGGTCCTGGTCATCCAAGAGGTTCAAAAAGCGAGTCAACTGGTGTAGAGTTCTAGGAAGACGGTTCACCTCCGAGAAGCTTCTTCAGTTCCGAACTAAATAGCTTATTAGCTCGCTAGCTAGCCAGATGCAGCATTTAGCTAAACAACAACGTGACCATAGTTGTAAGTCGCCGATCGTTCATTGTTCAAAAATGACTGGTAAAGATTTAACATTTAGATTCATGGTTTATTACTTATATTGTTAGTTTAAACTTGCTACCAGTGCAGCTCTAGTACCCTTGACAAGAGCTCGCGATACCAGCATCAGGATTCAGGCACTCAGGCCGCAGTAGTGACCACAGCCCGCAGGAGTCCCGGATCAGAAAACCACCGGCCATGAACCCCGAACCCTGGCGAAAAAGCCGGACGTACAGAGGCACAGGGCGGCGAAAAGGAGGCGCCGAGAGCAGGCGCAACCTCAGGGGTCCACAGCCAGCAGACCAGTCAGCAAGTCAGGGCAATGCGGTGCCCCAGAAGACTCACCGACCGCTGGGCCCCCCTCCCCGCCCACAACAGAGGGCCATAGGAAGTGAGAAATGAGGGGTCGAGAGCCCCCCACAGCAGCAGCGGTGAAGTCTACGCATGCCCTGCACTGACACGGTCAGCAGCTGGGTCGAGTACCACCCCAGGAGCCGGGGGAGCGACGAGGCCAAGAACCGGCACATGCTGCAGAGGGCACCCATGGATAGACACCGCCACCGCTACAGCGGGCATCCACCCCAAGACCGGACCACCCTCAGCCCCCCCATCACGGACAAGGCGGAAGGCTACCAGGGCCACCCAGAGCAACTAGCCAACCCCAAACCCTACCCTCAATTTTTCACTGGTTTATTTGCACACAGTACTTAAATATATTGCGTCAAGCTGTGGTCAAGGTCGGTCACTCCTTGTCTTATTTCGCTCCGTAACAAACGGGCGACTTGTACGATTTATGATTAGTGACACCTGGTCGCTACAGTACTGTACATAAAGTCTATGTTGCTATGATAAAAGGCATCTGTGACCGTGATCGGTCAGCTGGGCGGCAAAGCATTATAGGAGCTGTTCAGGTCACAGTTACTTTTTTAATGGTTCCATATAAAGACGACGAGGATCCCGTCATGGTGGATCTCCTCTCCCGTCCTCCACGTTGAGCTGGGCCCACTGGAGCTTCAGGCCCTCCAGCTTCTCCTCCATCCTCGTGCAGTCCTCCACGATGTTGTCGTAGTCCTGCAGCAGCATGTTCCCCTGGCGCCGGCGCCGCTCCTTCAGCTTCACGTTGTCCTCGTTCAGCCGGAAGCAGGCCTGCTTGGTCTGGGTCAGGAGGTGCTTCTTCTGGGCCATGGCCACCTCCAGCTGGGTCAGGTGGTTCTGTTTCATCTGGACCTCCTCGTGGGTCCACGTGAGCTTCTCCTTCATGTTGGACAGAATCTACGACAGAAAATGACAATAACTTCAAAAAATACACAAAAAGTATATTATTCATTAAAGTATCAGGTTTATCTTCTTATTTCCAGGAACATGGCTTAAGACGAATCAGGAAGTTGGCTCTTGATTTATTTAAAATATTATTTCATTAATACAGTCACTGACCAAACATCTACTTCAAATAAATTAACTGGTGTGAGAAAAAAATCAATATATATATATATAATATATTTTTACTGTGACAATATATGAATTTTCTTCTTGTTACTACACCATCACAACACCAGAGTCAAGTACTGGACAATACTACACATATATACTTGTTACTACACTATCACAACACCAGAGTCAAGTACTGGACAATACTACACATATATACTTGTTACTACACTATCAAAACACTAGAGTCAAGTACTGGACAATACTACACATATATACTTGTTACTACACTATCAAAACACTAGAGTCAAGTACTGGACAATACTACACATATATACTTGTTACTACACTATCAAAACACCAGAGTCAAGAACTGGACAATACTACACATATATACTTGTTACTACACTATCAAAAGACCAGAGTCAAGTACTGGACAATACTACACATATAAACTTGTTACTACACTATCACAACACCAGAGTCAAGAACTGGACAATACTAAACATATATACTTGTTACTACACTATCACAACACCAGAGTCAAGTACTGGACAATACTACACATATATACTTGTTACTACACTATCACAACACCAGAGTCAAGTACTAGACAATACTACACAAATATACTTGTTACTACACTATCACAACACCAGAGTCAAGTACTGGACAATACTACACATATATACTTGTTACTACACTATCACAACACCAGAGTCAAGAACTGGACAATACTACACATATATACTTGTTACTACACTATCAAAACACCAGAGTCAAGAACTGGACAATACTACACATATATCCTTGTTACTACACTATCAAAACACCAGAGTCAAGAACTGGACAATACTACACATATATACTTGTTACTACACTATCAAAACACCAGAGTCAAGAACTGGACAATACTACACATATATACTTGTTACTACACTATCAAAACACCAGAGTCAAGAACTGGACAATACTACACATATATACTTGTTACTACACTATCAAAACACCAGAGTCAAGTACTGGACAATACTACACATATAAACTTGTTACTACACTATCACAACACCAGAGTCAAGAACTGGACAATACTACACATATATACGTGTTACTACACTATCACAACACCAGAGTCAAGTACTGGACAATAGTACACATATATACGTGTTACTACACTATCACAACACCAGAGTCAAGTACTGGACAATACTACACATATATACTTGTTACTACACTATCACAACACCAGAGTCAAGTACTAGACAATACTACACAAATATACTTGTTACTACACTATCACAACACCAGAGTCAAGTACTGGACAATACTACACATATATACTTGTTACTACACTATCACAACACCAGAGTCAAGTACTGGACAATACTACACATATATACTTGTTACTACACTATCACAACACCAGAGTCAAGTACTGGACAATACTACACATATATACTTGTTACTACACTATCACAACACCAGAGTCAAGTACTGGACAATACTACAAATATATCCTTGTTACTACACTATCACAACACCAGAGTCAAGTACTGGACAATACTACACATATATACTTGTTACTACACTATCACAACACCAGAGTCAAGTACTGGACAATACTACACATATATACTTGTTACTACACTATCACAACACCAGAGTCAAGTACTGGACAATACTACACATATATACTTGTTACTACACTATCACAACACCAGAGTCAAGTACTGGACAATACTACACATATATACTTGTTACTACACTATGACTATATGTATCCTTCTCACTTCGATACTTCTGGTGATCTGTTTCTGCAGTTTGCACGACTTCTCCTTGCGCTGCTCGTCCAGCTTCTTCTGCTGCAGTCGGTCTCCTCTCATCTTCTCCTTCTGGTTCTTGATCAGGTGTCCGTAGAGCTTCTCGTCGTCGTGGAGCTTCTCCTCCAGACTCTCGGTGCCCAGTTGCAGGCGGATGTTCTTGCGACACTGAACGTTCAGCCGCTCCTCGAACTCCTCCTCCGCCCTCAGGGCCGACGACACCTCGGCCTGCGCCGCCTCTTTTCCCATCCTCCGGCTGAGGACCTGCACCGCCACTCGCTGCTTCTGCTTCATGAAGGACCTCCACTCACGCTCCACCTGCAGACCAGACGACACCAGAGGTTCCTCAGTTGTCTCTTCAACCATCGTTGTGTCATTGAAACAAGTTCTACTGAAGTCCTTAGTCTGAAGAGACAATTCTATTGAGTCACCAATGAACCACTGCATTTACAAGTACATTTGTATTATTAACTACTAATACTACCACGACATCTCCTATACCTACACATACTACCACTAATGTTTACACTACAACCAATACTAATACCAACACTGATTCTACTGCTGCTACCATCAAAACAAATACTACTATAGTCCTACTACTACTAGTAGCACTACCTATACCATTACAAATACTAATACCTCTACTACTAATAATAATAATTCAAGTACTACTACTTATCACCTCCAGCTGGGTCAGGTATTAATACTACTACTACTTATAATAATAGTAATAGAAGTGCTACTACTACTAGTAGCACTACCACTATCTATACCATTACCTCTACTAACATCCTCTACTACTAATAATAATAGAAGTACTACTACTTCTACTACTACTACTACTACTACTTCTACTACTGTCTTTTACTACAAATACTCAATAGTACTACAACAACTAACTTTACCATTATGAATTCTACTACCATTGAGACTACTGCTGCTGCTAATAAAAATACTACTACCATATTTCTAGTGGCTACACTATAATACTTAAATAATAATAATAATAATACTGATGCTACTATGAATAAAACTACTATAAATACTGGTAGTAGTAGCACTAAAACTACATTTATTACCCTTATCACTACTCAGAACTCCACTTGTAAGAATAATCGTAAGTACTACGACTACTATTACCTCTTACAGCGTTTACTACTGGTACTATTACAACTACTTATTTTTATGTATCCTCTTGTGTAGTGTGTGTAGTGTACTACTACAGTTACCTTTACTAATACTAATGCTGCTGCTTTTAATACAACGTCAAAAAAGTACTACTACCTTTTACTATTACTACAACTGCTTCTACTACTGCTTCTACTCATACTATTACTACTACCTCTTAATACCTATTCTACTACAATTATCTTTATCTTTACCATAACTAACCACCTTTACTACTAAGAACAATAATTAAAGTACCTCTACTCTATTAACTATGTTTACTGCTAGTACTAAATCAACCTTCATTCAACTAATATTATAACCACTAATACTACTGCTGCTACTTTTAATACATCTTATGCTTTTTCCTAGCAGTACTACTTCTTCTCGCTTTGTATTCTACTTTACAACTTGATCGTTGCTGCTGCTATTACGACCGTTACTTGTACTGATACTTCAGCAATACTACCAGTTAACTCGCGGTACTACTGTGAATGTCCTGACCTGGTCCAGCTGCCTCTGCAGCTTGAGCTCGTTCTCCACGCTCAGATCTTTGATCTTCTGCAGCTCCTCCGACTGACGCTGCCTCATCTCCTTCAGCAGCTGCAGGTTCTTCTCGTACTTCCACTTCATCACCGCTTCGTCCTGCTTCACCACGTCCAGGGTCTTCCTGTGGAAGAACCGGGCCAGCTCGGCCTGCAGGACCTGGTTCTGCTCCTGAGGTTCTGACCGAGGCTCGTCACATCTTTGCTCCTTGTTGTCTCCCGAACTCTGAGGTTCTACCAAACCACTCATTCTCGCACCGGAGGTCTCTGGCGATGAGAAGATCGGACGACGAGCGCCGGCGGTTAAATAGAAAGAAGGCAAGATGATGAAAGCGGAGAAGGTCCGAGACCAAAGCGAGGCGAGAGGCCTGGACATGAAAGTCTTACAAGTCCTAAGTCACGCCTTTGATCTGGAGATCTTCTATATCTATAAATCTCCCCCGAGGGCACCAGCGTGGAGGACCTTATGACTTCCAGAGAAACTATAAAAGCCGAACCACTTAAGATGAGTCAATACCTCGACCAGGTGGACGAAGTGTTCGACTCCGAGAACGTCACCAAGCTCATGGACAGTCTGGAGAAATGGACGTTGGAGAATTTTACAGAGAGAGACGAGGACGAAAGGGACGGGTCTTCTGAGGGTGAGAGACCGTCCGGGCTGAGAACCCAAAGACTTCACCTGGAGATCTCGGAGAACGGCACCTCCACCTCGGAACCGGACGAGGAGGAGGAGGAGGAAGAGGAAGAGGAGGATGAAGGACCGGTCAGAACCGATGATGATCACCTGAGCTACGACCAGTACCTGCAGCTTCTCCACAACCTGTCGGAGAAGTCGGACCAGGCCCGAGAACACAAGGACCTCCTGCAGGCCACCCTGGTGGAGTTCTTCCAGGATAACCCGGAGGAGGACGGCCAGCAGGACGAGGAGGTGGTGAAGTGGAGCTACGAGAAGAACCTGGAGCTGCTGGCGGAGCTGGAGGAGAAGCAGGCCAAGGAGCTGGAGAAGCTGAAGCAGCTGAGCATCTGCGAGTCCAGCCTGCAGAAGAAGATGGAGAAGGTGAGCCGGTGATGGGACCACAGGTCCTGGCGTGAGCCCCTGGAAAGTATCTCAGTGCATGATGTTTTCTTGGTGGTACGAGTGTGGAGATCAGGTGAGATGGTCCTCTCAGCCTGAGCCTCAGTCCAAGAATGTTATGTTCAAGATGAAGAAGATAATTGTCAAAATAATAATGAATATTTTAAATGTTGTTTTTTAATTGACATTTTTATCGTTTTATTTTTTAATTGAAAAATTCCCCTTATCTTGAAAGAGATTAATTAAATTCAAATGTATTGATCATTAATTAATCAAAACATGTTTTTTTTTTTAATAAATACCTTTTTGTTGCATTTTAAATGCAACATAATTCACCTGAACACACAATAAAACCACTTTTTTTTTTAAATTAAATTTAAAGGCTAATAAAAAAAAATGGAATGTTTTCTAAATTAATGGCATTATTTCTCACATAGTTTAATATTGTAAATTCAATAATTAGAAAATTATTGTTTTGTATCAAATATTTTTTAATTCGTATCCATTTAAATTCAATAAATTTCACTGTTAAAACAACTTTTTAATATTACATATAAAGGCTGAGAATAAATAGAAAATCGAATATTTTAAAAATCAATTTATTACAAATAAAGTTTGATAGTGTAATAATTCCAATAATTTAAAAAATGTTTTAAATCGAATATTTTTTCATTGGCGGCCATTTGAAGTGATGGGCGTCACCGTTATCTGTAGGGATTTAAAGTTATGACATTTACGTTAAACTTCTGATTTCAATCGTTCAAAAGTACATTTCTAAATTCAACGTTTTAATTCAGCGAGTCATGGTGTCGCTATTTTACAAACATTTTAATATTTAATAGAAAAAGGCTACGAGGGAAAAACTTTGGTATTTAAAAAAATAAATGATTAGAATATGAAACTTTATGTGTTAAAAAAATGTCATTAATTTTTGAAAATATTGGATTTTAAAAGTGAAGTATTGTTCAATAAAGTTTCAGTAACAAAATTCAAAGTTTCAACATTTGTTACACGATTAACTTCCTGGTAGAGAATTGATTGACGCAGGACCGTGTGTTCAGATCCGAGAAGAATGTCAGTCCAAGGTCGCCTCGAACCCCAAACCAGAGCAGGAGCTGGAGGAGCAGCTGAACCAGCTGTGCTGCGAGAACATCCGCCTGCAGAGGAGCATCGACCTGCTGGAGAAGAAACTCTTCGGAGAGAACGACTGGCTGCACGAGCTGGACCAGAAGAAGCTCGCCAGACGCCCGGGGGCAGAAGACTCCTCAGAACTGGACTCCAAGATCAACAAGGGCATGGAGGTGAGAGTTCTTGTGAGAGTTTGACTCCCGAGTCGTCTCTAAAGATGATCCATCCTCGCCAGGCCCTCACCAACATCCAGGAGAAGCTACAGTGGGCCCAGGAGGAGGTCCAGACCAAGCAGAGCCGCCTGTCCATGCTGGACGCCGAGGTCGGCCGGAAGAAGGACCTCCTGGTCCAGACCAACCAGATGGTCAGCCAGCTGGAGGAGGCCAACCTGAGCATGACGCGCTACCTCCAGCTGCAGAACTGGCTCCAGCAGGACCACAAGGACACGGTGGAGGACTGTAAGCGTCTGGAGGAGAAACTGGAGGATCTGAAGCGCAGATGGATCGAACTCCGGGGGGACGACTAGACCACCAGACCACTAGACCACCAGACCACCAGACCACCAGACCACCAATCATCTCCGGAGAGCGAGATTCATAATAGACGACACATCACAGTAGAACGTCTGATCAAACATCACGACGAAGACCAGATGTTCACACGTGCACGTCCTTCTTCACACCTGCACGTCCTTCTTCACACGTGCACGTCCTTCTTCACACGTGCACGTCCTTCTTCACACGTCATCCCCAATAAAAATGACCTCCAGTGTTTTTAGGTGAAACTTTCGCCGAGATCTTTCTGACCTCAACGCTCACTTCCTGTTGGTCCAGGCGTTACCTTGACAACCGATGCAAGTTCCAGTTTTGAGTTTTGCCTCAAACTATCTTAACTAATGTAAAGCATGTTCGTCACTTTAGGATTTTTTATTATGTTATTAAAATATATATATGAGTCACAATCTCACTATTTTCATCTTAAATATTTGATGGAATGATGATGCAACACAAACGTATTAAACACAAAGTGAATTTATAAACTAAATAAATAAACTGAAACGGATTAAAAAACTCATGAATCAACTTTACAAACACATTTTCAAACTGAAATAAATTTACAAAACTCTGAAACCAACTTACAAACTTGAACAAATTTACAAACTACAAAGTCAAATAAATGCAAAATATTTTTACAAACAGATTTTGTCATTAAAAAACAAGTGTTGAAAGTTTCATTTATTTAATGATGTTTAATAATGTTTTGTTTTTTTCAGCAATTTGTTTCTTAATTTGTAACATTTCGTAAATTTGCTTCAGAATTTTGTAAATGAAAAAAACAACAAAAAATGTACAAACCAACAAAACAAATTCACAAAGTTAAAATTCAAATATATAATCTTTTAAAAAATGTACAAACTAAACAAATAATAAAACATTTTATTTACAATTTATTTAACTGAAGAAATTAAAAAAAATCGGAAACCAACTTACGATCTTACTTTACCTAATTGAAAAACTACAAATTCAAATAAATGTAAAATACATTTACAAACATTAAAGACATTTTCCAAATTATTAAACAACTTTACAAACACAGACAAAAAATTTACAAACTCATTGAAAAAAATATATATATAAATTGTGAAGTAAATTAAAAATCGGAGAAATATTATTAACCGTAAAACACATTTACAAACTCTTGAACTACTTTACAAACTGAAAAAACTATATGAAACAAACTCATTAAAAACAAAAGTCTCTAAAGGTCATTTTGTAACAGATGTAAATTTGCTTCATGATTTTGTAAAAATAAATTTAAAAAAAAAGTACAAACTATTGAAACAAGTTCACAAAGTTAAAATACTAATATATAATCTAAACAAATTTACAAAGTAAACAAATTAGAAAAATAGTGAAACAAATTTAGAAACTGAAGAAATTTACAAAAACGTGAATAAAATGTAAAAACTCATTGAAAACAAAAATAAAAAATAAAATGTACAAACTAACGAAACAAATTCACAAAGTTAAAATACAAATATATAATCTCTTAAATTTACAAACTGAAAAAAAAAAAGAAAAATAGTGAAACAAATTTACATTTTATTTACAATTTATTTAACTGAAGAAATTTACAAAAACAATTAAAATGTAAAAACTCAAAAATAAGCAACTGTGGACACTTTAAATAGATCTATTTCAAAAGTTTATATATTTGTTTAATGATTTTTCAGTTTTGTACATCTCGCCGTAGAAAGGTTGTCGGTCCAATTCCCGTGTACGACAAACCTTGAACCTGTCTTCACATGCCTGGTTATGTTTCCTCCAGGTACTCCAGGTTCCTCCACAATATACTTATCAATGTCTTTATCTACTACCTAGGATCTCCCCCACCCTTATGCCCTGTGTAGCTGGGACATCTTTCAGTGAATAAGAGGCAGTAGATTATTTGAAGCTGTAGAAATATTTTCCCATGTACAAACATCTTTAAGGTACAAAAAAGAGAAGAAGAAAAAGGGCGTTTTAAAGGTTTTTATTCGGTTAAGAGTTTGCACATTGATGTCAAACTGATGTTTTTGTTGTCCTTTAAAGGGTTCTTTCATCCAAGATCCCCATGACTCTCTGGACCCACGTCTTCTCCTTGTGGACACAGTACCGCTTAGAGAAGTGGGTCATCAATCTGGAAGAGACCCAACGTTTGACTGGAGACACCAGATCCATGTGATGATCGTGTTAAGAACTCACATGACTGCGGTCTGCGAGCAGCGAGGATCCGTCAGCGTGTAGCTTCTGATGTACTTGCTGTGGATTTCCTTTACCCGGAAATAGAAGCAGCAGGCTTTAGGTCCGGTTGCGTCTGGTGGACCAAGAGAAAAAAGGTTGTAAAAAAAGCCGAGTCATCGGAATCTGAATCATAAAAGTTGACATGAGAAACTAAAAATCGGTGTAAAATGTTCAATAATCTCTTTAGAAATCCTAAAACAAAACCACAAACAGGTTTAAATCAGCAGTAAATCATGATATATTTCTTATTCCAGATCTTAAAACGGTCTCTCACTGTTGCAGGTGGCGCCGCAGAGCAGAGCCGCGGTCACGGAGAAGAGCAGGACGAGGTCTCTGGTCCTCATGGTGCTGCCGGCAGGTGAAGGTTGTGGTGAAGTGAAGCGATCGTAACTGGGTCTCGACTCTTTGTGCAGATCTGCAGAAGCATCCGTGGTTTGATGCGAGAGGAAGTCGATTAAAGTTTTAGGGGTTTTTCCATCGAGGTGTCGCAGTGAGAGGTGATAACAAAGATCGCAAGAAGTTGCAACACAACAAACAAACCCGCACTCGCACCTTCAACCTTCAAATGTATAAAAAAAACACATATATGGATGGATTGTTTTCTAAATAAAAACCTTCTCTGATGAAGTTTAATGAGTGATATGGAAACATAGACATTGTCAATCAATACTCTCTGGTTGGGAAAAACCCTCTACTGATGGTTCCACGCACACGGTTCAGGACCAGAGGAGAGAAATCCTTCCAGACTGTTGCTCCTAAGCTTTGGAACCATCTCTGTGTTTGATGATCTACTGACTCCTTCAAGAAACATCTGTGTTTGATGATCTACTGACTCCTTCAAGAAACATCTGTGTTTGATGATCTACTGACTCCTTCAAGAAACATCTGTGTGTTTGATGATCTACTGACTCCTTCAAGAAACATCTCTGTGTTTGATGATCTACTGACTCCTTCAAGAAACATCTGTGTTTGATGATCTACTGACTCCTTCAAGAAACATCTCTGTGTTTGATGATCTACTGACTCCTTCAAGAAACATCTGTGTTTGATGATCTACTGACTCCTTCAAGAAACATCTGTGTTTGATGATCTACTGACTCCTTCAAGAAACATCTCTGTGTTTGATGATCTACTGACTCCTTCAAGAAACATCTGTGTTTGATGATCTACTGACTCCTTCAAGAAACATCTGTGTTTGATGATCTACTGACTCCTTCAAGAAACATCTGTGTTTGATGATCTACTGACTCCTTCAAGAAACATCTGTGTTTGATGATCTACTGACTCCTTCAAGAAACATCTGTGTTTGATGATCTACTGACTCCTTCAAGAAACATCTGTGTTTGATGATCTACTGACTCCTTCAAGAAACATCTGTGTTTGATGATCTACTGACTCCTTCAAGAAACATCTGTGTTTGATGATCTACTGACTCCTTCAAGAAACATCTGTGTTTGATGATCTACTGACTCCTTCAAGAAACATCTGTGTTTGATGATCTACTGACTCCTTCAAGAAACATCTGTGTTTGATGATCTACTGACTCCTTCAAGAAACATCTGTGTTTGATGATCTACTGACTCCTTCAAGAAACATCTGTGTTTGATGATCTACTGACTCCTTCAAGAAACATCTGTGTTTGATGATCTACTGACTCCTTCAAGAAACATCTGTGTTTGATGATCTACTGACTCCTTCAAGAAACATCTGTGTTTGATGATCTACTGACTCCTTCAAGAAACATCTGTGTTTGAAGATCTACTGACTCCTTCAAGAAACATCTGAAGATGTTTTTATTTGTTCAGGCTTTTCCTTGATTTTCTGGAACTCCTGTGTTTGTTCTCAATTTTATCTTGATCTTTAAAGCATATCTTTTATTGAATATTGTTTTGATTGTTTAAGCGCTTTGTGACCCTGGTCTGGAAAAGCTCTTTATAAATATAAATGACTTACTTACTTACTTACTATGAAGAACGATAAATGACTTATGTATAAATAAATTTATAAATAAATGTATAAATACATTTGTGGATAAATATCATCATGTCAAAATAAAAAAAATACTTAATTAATACTTTGTCAAAGAATGGAGCTATTTTACTTTTAAATAGACATTTTGTCATTTATACATTTTGTCTTCTCTTTATTTTGTCATTTATACATTTTGTCTTCTCTTTATTTTGTCATTTATACATTTTGACTTTTATTTATACATTTTGTCTTCTCTTTATTTAGGCATTTATACATTTTGAGATTTTGTCATTTTGACTTTTATTTATACATTCATACATTTTGTCTTCTCTTTATTTAGGTATTTATACATTTCGACATTTTGTCATTTATACATTTTGACTTTTATTTATACATTTATACATTTTGTCTTCTCTTTATTTTAGGTATTTATACATTTTGACATTTATACATTTTACTTGTATTTATACATTTTGTCTTCTCTTTATTTAGGCATTTATACATTTTGAGATTTTGTCATTTTGACTTTTATTTATACATTCATACATTTTGTCTTCTCTTTATTTAGGTATTTATACATTTTGACATTTATACATTTTTACTTTTATTTATACATTTTGTCTTCTATTTATTTAGGTATTTATACATTCTGACATTTTGACATTTCGTTGACCGTATGTAAATGAAGTGGGCGGGTCAAACATCAGTCTGAGGCACTGATTGGTTAAACAGGCGAAACAAACTAAAGCATTCGAAGTCGATCTTAAAACTATTATTCCTGCAGCCACTGGTCTAAAGCATCGACGCTGCACCAAGACTGGAAGAATCTTTAAAAATCTTAGCAAACAAACTTGATACGTTGTTGTTCTTGTGCATGAGACGGATTTTTGTTTTAACAACCACGACCCTCATGAATGAATGCTCAGAGTTCTCGGCTCTGGACGAAAACTTAGTAGTAAAATCTTTTAGTCAAGGCTGGAGTTGCAGCCGAGGCCAGGACACAACGACTGACGTCATCATCAGCATAAGACACTGCTTGTCTTTAACGACTACGTTCATTAGCATGGAATATAGTGGAAAAAAATGCTTAATTAGCCTCGAATTAAACAAGAAATAACAATACTTTTCACGTGAAATACACAAACAACTAGCACTGTTACTCTTTATAGTTTATTAGCTTGAAATATTGGCAGATGTAATGCATAGTCATGTTTACGAACATGGAATATCAGCAAAAACTAAGTTTTCACATGGATTTTATGAAGACACACTAGTTTTAAGGCAAGAATACTCACTTTTGTGTACTGCAACGCTTGCCTGGCTCGCCATAGTTTTCCACACTCTTGCACAGCACTCCGTTTATAGTCTGCCTCGGACCTCACTCCTTTAGAAGGGGTACCAGGCCCTTCGTCTAAACACTCCCACTTCACGGAAAGTAGAACTGGACCTCGGCTCCAGCTCGCGGGCACGCGCAAACGAAGGGTTAGGGCTAGGAGTGGTAGGGCCCTAACTGAGAATCGGAACTGGGCCTTACCCTACAAAAAAGGTCCTCAACATGGAGCTGCCATCGGAAGAGGCCTTGGAGGAGGACCAACTATTGAGGGTCAAAGAAGCTAGCACCTTCAAATTGGTGAACCTTAGTCCGGGTAAGGACTCACGCTCTTTTGTCACATGAAGGACGGGGTGCATGTTTGGAGGTCCCTCACTACTGTGCACAGATGCCACATCTGACGGGATGCTGGAAGAACTGGACGAGGAACTTCCTGGTGTTTGTCCCAGAACCACGCGCCAGCAAGTCGACAGCCTAGTTCAAAGGACACATCGACCGTGAGGGTCTTAATGCAGACGTATCGCTAATGTCAGATTTTTGGTTTGGCGGTTCACAATATGTAGGGTTTTTCTTTGGCCGAAATCTGCATTCGCAGTCGATCATTGATGACATCACACCACAACAGGGTTTACAGGATCCATGCTGAGCCCTGGTGTGTTTGGATGCGGCGTTTCCTCTACAAGGACCATAGAATTCCAAGGAGTTCCTTTCACTACATTTGTCTCCTTGATAGTTTTGAATCAGTTCCTGGCTCCCAGGTGTGGCCCCCCTTTTACTTGTCCCTCTGGGCCTCGAAGAAAGAGGCTCCAGAACCAAGTGAGAGAAGAGGATTATTAAATGCAGGTGGAAGAAGTGACAGCGACACCACAGAGAGGAGAGGAAACAAACACGTCTTCCTGTCATTGACCGACAAACAAGTTCTGAGAAAAAGTGTCGACGCCACAGAGTCAAAACCACATGTGACGCTGAGAACGTTGTTATCTTACCACAGCCGTACGACATATTTGTAGTGATATTTGTTAATATTGATCCACTTATTTTTTTTATGCTGTGTTTAAGAAGATTTTCAACGGTAAGCGTCGAAATGTCTATTTTGCTTCGGTAAAATCTCACCGTACAACAAACAGGCGACCCTTTAGGATCTGGGACCTCAAAAGTGTAGCATTGGTGACGTATATATATATATAAAAAAAGAGCTAATAATTGTTATAAATAACAACTTGACAAAAAAACGAAACAAATATTTCATGTCAAAATGTTTGTTGTATTTGAGATAGAAATAGATATTTAATGTTTCATAGGAAACCTGAATTAGGTTTTTAAATATTGAATAAATGCCAGGAATCTGACCTAAGGTTGGGAACTTAAACAAAGAAAATACATGAGATTTGGTTTAAAAACACAAAGTTAACTAGGAATGAGGCGAGTTTCATCCATTTTCCTGTCTTCAGAATGTCCGAAGAACTGTTTTGGTGAAATCATTAATCAAATTATTGACGATCCGAGAAACAAGTATCTGGAATTAATAACAACTGGTCTTAAAGAAGCATTAAAAGGAGACTTTTTTTTTGACTAATCACTTATCAGAGTAAAGCAGGTTTTTGTCCTTTTGCTCTCAAGATTCATTTGTGAGGTTTAGAACAGAAACATAGTGTTAAAAACTTCACCATTCCAGCTAGCATCATAAACGTTAGCTCATGCTAATATCTTAGCTGCTATCTCACTGGTCAATTTAACTTAATAAGATCCAAAGATAAACCTTAAGGATTCTCAGCTCTTTGACTTGAATCTCAAATCTAACAATAGCGACAAATAGGTGTTTAAAAGTGACATTTAGGTAAAATAAATATGGCTACGACAAACTGACGCTAGTTAGCTTTAGCTAAAGTCGTTTAAAGTCTACATTAAGAATCCACCATAGTGAGGAGGAATGTTCAGATGGAAGCTGAGTTCACTGAGGACACACTGGTGACATTAGATCAAGTCTCAGTTGACTAGAGACAAGTGGTGGAAAATTACTTTTTCTCAGGGGCCACAATTTAAACTGTAGTGAGGAGCCAACAATCAAAAAGTATAAAATCAAGCTAAAAGTCTTACTTTATTGTATTTAAAACAGATTTTATTTACTTAGATATTTTTTAAGGGACGAAAAATACTCACAGAAATGACAAAATCAGAGAAACAAACACAAAAAAACAAGTTTTTATCTTGAGACTTGTAATGACTAATAGAAAAATATACAAAATAAAACGTTTACTTGTTTTAAATCACAAGTTAACTTTATTCAATGGTTCATTCAGGAAGAAAATAACTGTAAATATGTATTTTTGTTCAGTAAAAATATAGTTTTCAAAGACACAACAGCGACTACAAAACGCCTGGAATCCTTTATTTCCATTTAAAGTGACAAAGACTGACACGATTAAAAACATAAATAACAAGTCATGGTGAGAAAACCTCTTTCAATTCATACGCGTAGAGAAACGACACACACACACACACACACACACACACACGCGCAGACACACACACACGCACATAGAGCGGGATGGAAAACAAACGCACACTCACTCGCGGACACACACAATGAGTTAGTTTTGATTGACTGTCGTCACAGGCAGCGAAAGGAAATGATGGAGGATCTGCTGGTGTAACATGGAAGCAGAAACACGTCTCACTCCATCAACTCCAGCGAGTTAAAACAAGATTTAGGAAAAGTTAAAACATTTCTTTAAATATTTCAACCAAAAACTTAAAAATGTAACTTGTCGTGCCCCTTTACTTTTACTTAAAATTAAATTACATTTTGTGCAAAGCATCTGTCCATCATTTTATCACTTCATATATTACTTTTTCTTGAATAGTTTAATATTAACCACAACGTAATAACAGTGACCCCCAGTGGTGAGTTGTGGTAAAAGTACTTGCAAGAGTTGATTATTACTTTTGGCTTCAATCTGCAGTGATGCTCGGTGACATCATTACTTCATTTTCTCCCAGTAGCGTTGCCATGGCAACAGCGGCTCACAAGTCCAAACGACGAAAAGGACGATAATCCAAATATGGGGTCAAAGGTGAAAAGGTGGAGGCAGCCGTAGGTGGAACATACATCAGAGGATGTGCTAAACTTGCAGGGGTTTGTGTTTGTGTGTTTGTGTGTGTGTTTGTGTGTGTGGGGGGTGTGTTACATTCTTGTGCCTGCTACACTTCCAGTGTTGGTGGTTCAGTAAGGCCTCGTGTTCTGGGGCGGTCGCTCCTGGACCTCCTTCGGTGGCTCAGAAGAGCCTCTTGTCCGAGTGTCTGATGAGGTTCTGTTGTTACGTCCGGGGTCAGCGTGACCCGCTCAGCGCTTCATGGTTGGACTTCCTCTCTCCGGATCCTTCTGTAACGCCTGGAGAACCTGAAGGAGAGCGTTGAAGATCTGTTTCACTTAAACATCGCAACTTTTTTCCTCAATAAGATACTGTTAACGATATTCAACAGCACTGTATCCATTCAAAAATTATATAAAATACACACATTTGTTCATTTTAGTCTTTCAATTAAACATCTGGCACATAAATAGAACGTCCTCTGCAGCTAAAGGGAACAATGAAAGCCAGGTGATGACTGAGGATGAGAGGATACAGTGACTCCAGCAGCTTTTAAAGCTGATGTTTGAGTCAAGAGTCAAGAGTCATGTGGTCTGTAAATACTACAACACCAGAGTTAAGTACTGGACAATACTACACATATATACTTGTTACTACAATATCACAACACCAGAATCAAGTACTGGACAATACTACACATATATACTTGTTACTACAGTATCACAACACCAGAGTCAAGTACTCGACAATAATACACACATATACTTGTTACTACACTATCACAACACCAGAATCAAGTACTGGACATTACTACACATATATACTTGTTACTACAGTATCACAACACCAGAGTCAAGTACTCCACAATACTACACATATATACTTGTTACTACAGTATCACAACACCAGAGTCAAGTACTGGACAATACTACACATATATACTTGTTACTACACTATCACAACACCAGAGTCAAGTACTGGACAATACTACACATATATACTTGTTACTACACTATCACAACACCAGAGTCAAGTACTGGACAATACTACACATATATACTTGTTACTACACTATCACAACACCAGAATCAAGTACTGGACAATACTACACATATATACTTGTTACTACACTATCACAACACCAGAGTCAAGTACTGGACAATACTACACATATATACTTGTTACTACAGTATCACAACACCAGAGTCAAGTACTGGACAATACTACACATATATTTGCTGGATCATGTAGTTTGCTTCTGTATTGTGCTACATCACCAGATTCTTGAACACTAGCTCTGAAGACGATCCAGTGTCACTGTGCATCAACTCTACCTGAGCCCACTTCCGGGTCCGGCTGGTCAGGTGGACGGCGGCGATGTGCTGGAAAAGCTGCTCCCCGACGATGATTTCGGGCAGACGGGTGAGGAACTGGGCCATGTGGATGAAGTCCATGGTGGTCAGGACGTCCTGGTAGAGGCGCAGCAGACCCAGAGCCGTGCGGAAGAGGAACTCCTCGCCGTCCCGGCAGAACACGTCCCAGACCCGGCACGCCAGGTCCAGCGGGAGAGACTTGCTGTACAGAGTGAAGATCCTGTCGACGCAAGAAGAGACGCATCAGGTCCTGTTACGACTTGTATGGAAGGAAGTCAGTGTCAGAATATTGATCACTCGAATTTACAATGTAACACACACTAAATGCATGTGTAACACACACTAAATGCATGTGAAACACACTAAATGCATGTGTAACACACTAAATGCATGTGTAACACACACTAAATGCATGTGAAACACACTAAATGCATGTGTAACACACACTAAATGCATGTGAAACACACTAAATGCATGTGTAACACACTAAATGCATGTGTAACACACACTAAATGCATGTGAAACACACTAAATGCATGTGTAACACACTAAATGCATGTGAAACACACTAAATACATGTGTAACACACTAAATGCATGTGTAACACACTAAATGCATGTGAAACACACTAAATACATGTGTAACACACTAAATGCATGTGTAACACACTAAATGCATGTGAAACACACTAAATACATGTGTAACACACTAAATGCATGTGTAACACACACTAAATACATGTGTAACACACTAAATGCATGTGTAACACACTAAATGCATGTGAAACACACTAAATACATGTGTAACACACTAAATGCATGTGTAACACACTAAATGCATGTGAAACACACTAAATGCATGTGAAACACACTAAATACATGTGTAACACACTAAATGCATGTGTAACACACTAAATGCATGTGAAACACACTAAATACATGTGTAACACACTAAATGCATGTGTAACACACACTAAATGCATGTGTAACACACTAAATGCATGTGTAACACACTAAATGCATGTGAAACACACTAAATACATGTGTAACACACTAAATGCATGTGTAACACACACTAAATGCATGTGTAACACACTAAATGCATGTGTAACACACTAAATGCATGTGTAACACACTAAATGCATGTGTAACAGACAAAATACATGTGTAACACAATAAATACGTGTGAAACACACTAAATACATGTGTAACACACTAAATACATGTGAAACACACACTAAATGCATGTGAAACACACTAAATGCATGTGTAACACACCAAATGCATGTGTAACACACTAAATACATGTGTAACACACACTAAATGCATGTGTAACACACACTAAATGCATGTGTAACACACACTAAATGCATGTGTAACACACACTAAATGCATGTGTAACACACACTAAATGCATGTGTAACACACACTAAATGCATTTGTAACACACACTAAATGCATGTGTAACAGACAAAATACATGTGTAACACACTAAATACGTGTGAAACACACTAAATGCATGTGTAACACACTAAATACATGTGAAACACACACTAAATGCATGTGAAACACACACTAAATGCATGTGTAACACACTAAATGCATGTGTAACACACTAAATACATGTGAAACACACACTAAATGCATGTGTAACACACTAAATGCATGTGAAACACACTAAATACATGTGAAACACACTAAATGCATGTGTTACACACTAAATGCATGTGTTACACACTAAATGCATGTGTAACACTAAATACGTGTGAAACACACTAAATACATGTGTAACACACTAAATACATGTGAAACACACACTAAATACATGTGTAACACACTAAATACATGTGAAACACACACTAAATACATGTGAAACACACTAAACACATGTGTAACACACTAAATACATGTGTAACACACTAAATACATGTGTAACACACTAAATACGTGTGAAAACACACTAAATACATGTGTAACACACTAAACACATGTGTAACACACATGTGTAACACACTAAACACATGTGTAACACACTAAATACATGTGTAACACACTAAACACATGTGTAACACACTAAACACATGTGTAACACACTAAACACATGTGTAACACACTAAATACATGTGTAACACACTTAACACATGTGTAACACACTAAACACATGTGTAACACACTAAACACATGTGTAACACACTAAACACATGTGAAACACACACTAAATACATGTGAAACACACTAAACACATGTGTAACACACTAAACACATGTGAAACACACTAAACACATGTGTAACACACACTAAACACATGTGTAACACACACTAAACACATGTGTAACACACTAAATACATGTGAAACACACTAAATACATGTGAAACACACACTAAATACATGTGTAACACACTAAACACATGTGAAACACACACTAAATACATGTGTAACACACACTAAATACATGTGTAACACACTAAATACATGTGAAACACACTAAATACATGTGTAACACACTAAACACATGTGAAACACACTAAATGCATGTGTTACACACTAAATGCATGTGTTACACACTAAATGCATGTGTAACACACTAAATACGTGTGAAACACACTAAATACATGTGTAACACACTAAATACATGTGAAACACACACTAAATACATGTGTAACACACTAAATACATGTGCAACACACACTAAATACATGTGCAACACACACTAAATACATGTGAAACACACTAAACACATGTGTAACACACTAAATACATGTGTAACACACTAAACACATGTGTAACACACTAAATACGTGTGAAAACACACTAAATACATGTGTAACACACTAAACACATGTGTAACACACATGTGTAACACACTAAACACATGTGTAACACACTAAATACATGTGTAACACACTAAACACATGTGTAACACACTAAACACATGTGTAACACACTAAACACATGTGAAACACACACTAAATACATGTGAAACACACTAAACACATGTGAAACACACTAAACAC
This sequence comes from Callionymus lyra, assembly GCF_982586985.1. NCBI lineage: Eukaryota > Metazoa > Chordata > Actinopteri > Syngnathiformes > Callionymidae > Callionymus > Callionymus lyra. Next base: position 8,146,369 of record NC_141821.1, read on the forward strand.
ATGTGTAACACACACTAAACACATGTGTAACACACACTAAACACATGTGTAACACACACTAAACACATGTGTAACACACTAAATACATGTGAAACACACACTAAATACATGTGAAACACACACTAAATACATGTGTAACACACTAAATACATGTGTAACACACTAAACACATGTGAAACACACACTAAATACATGTGTCACACTAAACACATGTGAAACACACACTAAATACATGTGTAACACACTAAACACATGTGTAACACACTAAACACATGTGAAACACACACTAAACACATGTGAAACACACACTAAACACATGTGAAACACACTAAACACATGTGTAACACACTAAACACATGTGAAACACACACTAAACACATGTGAAACACACTAAACACATGTGTAACACACACTAAACACATGTGTAACACACACTAAACACATGTGTAACACACTAAATACATGTGAAACACACACTAAATACATGTGTAACACACTAAATACATGTGTAACACACTAAACACATGTGTAACACACTAAACACATGTGAAACACACACTAAATACATGTGTAACACACTAAATACGTGTGAAAACACACTAAACACATGTGTAACACACTAAACACATGTGTAACACACTAAATACATGTGAAACACACACTAAACACATGTGTAACACACTAAACACATGTGAAACACACACTAAATACATGTGTAACACACTAAATACGTGTGAAAACACACTAAACACATGTGTAACACACTAAACACATGTGTAACACACTAAATACGTGTGAAAACACACTAAACACATGTGAAACACACTAAACACATGTGTAACACACTAAACACATGTGAAACACACACTAAACACATGTGAAACACACTAAACACATGTGTAACACACACTAAACACATGTGTAACACACACTAAACACATGTGTAACACACTAAATACATGTGAAACACACACTAAATACATGTGTAACACACTAAATACATGTGTAACACACTAAACACATGTGTAACACACTAAACACATGTGAAACACACACTAAATACATGTGTAACACACTAAATACGTGTGAAAACACACTAAACACATGTGTAACACACTAAACACATGTGTAACACACTAAATACATGTGAAACACACACTAAACACATGTGTAACACACTAAACACATGTGAAACACACACTAAATACATGTGTAACACACTAAATACGTGTGAAAACACACTAAACACATGTGTAACACACTAAACACATGTGTAACACACTAAATACGTGTGAAAACACACTAAACACATGTGTAACACACTAAACACATGTGAAACACACACTAAACACATGTGAAACACACTAAACACATGTGTAACACACTAAACACATGTGAAACACACACTAAACACATGTGAAACACACTAAACACATGTGTAACACACACTAAACACATGTGTAACACACACTAAACACATGTGTAACACACTAAATACATGTGAAACACACACTAAATACATGTGTAACACACTAAATACATGTGTAACACACTAAACACATGTGTAACACACTAAACACATGTGAAACACACACTAAATACATGTGTAACACACTAAATACGTGTGAAAACACACTAAACACATGTGTAACACACTAAACACATGTGTAACACACTAAATACATGTGAAACACACACTAAACACATGTGTAACACACTAAACACATGTGAAACACACACTAAATACATGTGTAACACACTAAATACATGTGAAACACACACTAAACACATGTGTAACACACTAAACACATGTGAAACACACACTAAATACATGTGTAACACACTAAATACGTGTGAAAACACACTAAACACATGTGTAACACACTAAACACATGTGTAACACACTAAATACGTGTGAAAACACACTAAACACATGTGTAACACACTAAACACATGTGTAACACACTAAATACGTGTGAAAACACACTAAACACATGTGTAACACACTAAACAAAAGCACGTTTAATCGTAACTAAAGCAGAGACTCACCAGTCGATCAAATAAATATCAGGAGTCAAGTTGTTTGACTTGAAATGTGCAAAAAGCTTTGGTAGGTTTTCTTCAAAAAACACTTCAAATGCTGCAAAGTAGGTCAACATCTGCAGAGAAAAAATGACTTTTTTAACATCATGTGAACATCATTCAGAACAATGGAAAATGTGTTGTTCCTAGTAAAGCCACAGGGAGGCAGCATAGTTAAGTGCAGGTGATGCTAGTGCTTCAGTATAATAAGAGCTAACTTCATTGCTTTTCCTCTCATCATAAAAAATCAAGTTTTCTTTTTACACTGACAATAAACCTCTGATCACCTGACCTCAATCATGTGATGACGCAGCTACTTCTTTAACTATTTTACTTACTTAAAAAACAACAACTTGGTATGAAGCAGACAAAAGTAAAATAAGTTCCATAAAAATGATGAAAATGCATCAGGGTTCATGATAGTGTCGTCATGTTTACAGTTGATTAATACTAGTGTTTCATTTAGCAGCTTAAAAAAATCTATTTTGCACGGTATCATGAAACCTCATCAGCTGTTAATGAAACCTCATCAGCTGTTAATGAAACCTCATCAGCTGTTAATGAAACCTCATCAGCTGTTTAATGAAACCTCATCAGCTGTTAAAGAAACCTCATCAGCCGTTTCATGAAACCTCATCAGCTGTTTAATGAAACCTCATCAGCTGTTAAAGAAACCTCATCAGCTGTTTCATGAAACCTCATCAGCGGTTAATGAAACCTCATCAGCTGTTTCATGAAACCTCATCAGCGGTTAATGAAACCTCATCAGCTGTTAAAGAAACCTCATCAGCTGTTAAAGAAACCTCATCAGCTGTTAAAGAAACCTCATCAGCTGTTAATGAAACCTCATCAGCTGTTAAAGAAACCTCATCAGCTGTTAATGAAACCTCATCAGCTGTTAATGAAACCTCATCAGCGGTTAATGAAACCTCATCAGCTGTTTCATGAAACCTCATCAGCGGTTAATGAAACCTCATCAGCTGTTTCATGAAACCTCATCAGCTGTTAAAGAAACCTCATCAGCTATTAAAGAAACCTCATCAGCTGTTTCATGAAACCTCATCAGCTGTTACAGAAACCTCATCAGCTGTTTCATGAAACCTCATCAGCTGTTTCATGAAACCTCATCAGCTGTTAAAGAAACCTCATCAGCTATTAAAGAAACCTCATCAGCTGTTTCATGAAACCTCATCAGCTATTAAAGAAACCTCATCAGCTGTTTCATGAAACCTCATCAGCGGTTAATGAAACCTCATCAGCTGTTTCATGAAACCTCATCAGCTGTTAAAGAAACCTCATCAGCTATTAAAGAAACCTCATCAGCTGTTTCATGAAACCTCATCAGCTGTTAAAGAAACCTCATCAAGCATTACTAGTATCAAGAGTTTAAGGGTTTTGAGAACATAACCCCCGCTATAAACGAGGGACCACTTTCTAGGGCTTACAGGATACGACCATAAAATAACTAATTCTACCTATTGTTTGATAACCTGGAGAGACCAAAACTTTGTTCACAAGTATTCGATGGATCAGTGCAGTCGGACCAGTGTGGACGTACAAGGCTGTGGTCCACCCTGAAGAAGGCCATCTGACACGGCTTGTTCAGCAGGTTGGCGAAAGCGATGAAGGCGTCGGCCGTGTCCAGGTTCAGGATCAGCACGGCGGCGATGAACGACATCCCCTGCACCTGCAACACAACCCGTCGGGTCAACACAACTGACGCACACTCGCTCGCAGCCCAGTCCACTCACGTAGCCCACGTCCGGCCTGTAACACGTGTAGGCTCCCAGGATGCTGTGCAGCACATCGTGGTACGGCCCGCCCTAGAGAAGACATCCTTTCTACTATTAACCATCATTTAGGAAGTAAAACACTCACAGTTATAGTGTGTTTATGTTACTATGTTACTGTAAACCAACACTTTTGCATCTTATTATGGACCTTATTAGCAACACAAAAACAACTTCCTTATAAGGGTATAAAACACCCGTTCCCCCCCACTATAACATATCCATATTCAACAGCACTGTAGCGATATTTAATTTTTCATCATATTTAATTTTTTATCATAGTTTTATGGATTTTATTTCTAAAAGTCTGTCTTAATAAAAAAGTTTTTTTTAATTCACAATCAACATGCATTTTTGTGTTGCCATTTCATTGTTAGCCACTAGATGGCAGCAGTCATAAGGTCCTCCGCAGCTGAAGAAACAATGAAATCCTGCAATGACTGAGGACGAGAGGATACAGTGGACTCTTTCAATAAGATACTGTTAACGATATTCAACAGCACTTTATCCATTTAAAACATAGACTGAGGACGAGAGGATACAGTGAGTCCAGCAGCTTTTAAAGCTAATGTTTGGACATATTTTGGTTTGAAAACCAATGAAAGCAGTTACGAATTTGGTCAAGAGTCATGTGGTCTGTAAATACTACAACACCAGAGTCAAGTACTCGACAATACTACACATACAGTATATACTTGTTACTACAGTATCACATGTATCATATTTTTGGCCCTTTATTGTGATATGTATCGTGTCGCCAGATTCTTGCCAATAAACATCGTAGAATTGATAAAATGACAAATTAACTGAGATCCTAGTGACGACTGAGGACGAGAGGATACAGTGACTCCAGCAGATTTTGAAGCTGATGTTTGGACATATTTTGGTTTGAAAACAAATGAAAGCAGTTACGACTTCGTCAAGAGTCATGTGGTCTGTAACATGTGCAACACCAGAGTCAAGTACTGGTCAATACTACACATATATACTTGTTACTACACTATCATGATATACATTGTATAGCCGCCTCTGTATCCTGATACGCGTCTTTGCGATAAACACCACTCGCTCCGTACTGACCTTCTGGAAGATGCAGAGCTGGGGGAAGGTTCTGGAGATGTCCAGTTTGATGAGCTCCAGACTGGACTCTCGATTCGAGGACACAGCATCTGTTCACACAACAACAGACACACACTGAAGCACTGCAGACGACGAAACGTTCGGACCGAGTTGTCGTCACCTTCTAGTTGTGTGTCTGACGACGACGAGTTGTTCCACTTCTCTCGGGCTCGAGACAGACAGATGTTGTACAGCTCTGTGAAGACACGACACAGTTGACGCCACAAGACACTTCAACTCCTCCACACTTGTTCTTAGACTTAATAAATAGCTGCAAGAATGTGGAAGTAAATTGCCGTCGTCACAATGTTGAATGGTTGAATATAGCATTTAAAGTTGTGTTATTATTGCAATATTAAAATATTATATATTTTCTTAAATCATTGAATTCAATAGTTTCTTTTTCTAAATGTTTCATTTAATTTTCTTAAAAAAAAATCAGTACAAATACCTGAATATTTTCAGAAATCCTTTTTTTTAATACATAGAGTTTGATATTGTTATTTAGCAAATAAAATAATAAAAAACACTTAATAAATTAGATACTTCTTAGTCCCATCGCCTTTTAAATTCAATATTAAAATGTTGGTTGATTAATTTTATAAGTTTTATGTGGTACTCCTGGTATTGTCTGGTGACACGATTATAACAACATTATTATATTGAATTTAAAAGACTACAAATTAATTTGAATTTTTTAAAGGAAAAATAACAGGAAGGTTAATAAAAAAACACTAAAATTCAACCTTTCAATATAGAAATGACTGAATTCAATAAAAAAAACATTTCAAAGAAAGAATTCAAAGTCTACCATCGAAATGTTCGATACAAGGAAGGAGGAAGAGAAACACTTCGGGTCACGTGACTTTCATTTGACAGAGTGAGAACACAAGAGAACTTGTCTGTCGCTTATCTGTGAGCCTGAGGGTGCTCATGATCTCACACACACACACGCGCACACGCACACACACACACACACTCACATGCACACACTCTCACACACACGCACACTCTCACACACACTCACATGCACACACACACAGAATGAGTCTACCAGAGACTCATTGAAATGCTGCTCACTCGTCGTGGCCGAGAATCATTTATCCGAGCATGTAAAGACCAGACACCCTCATCCTTCATCTCCGACGCTGATTCGATAACACAACTTGTAGCCACACGTGTTGTCCACGCGTCAGAGTGAAGTCGCCCTCAATGAAACCGGATCCCGATGTCGACGCACCGTGTGTGATGTTGAGGTCGTTGCCCACAGCCAGACTCCAGACTCGTCCCCGGACGCTGGGGGGGATGCCCTGCCACCACAGGTCCCTGACCCGCCGGGACGTGCACCTGGAAGACACCGTGTTCGGGTCAAGAACCTGAAGTCAAGTGGACGGTCAAGAGAGAGAGACGTGTCTTCGACCTTTTGAAGGTCGTGATTGACTCGTGGCGATGAAGATTCATGAAGACCTTATTTTCCGCCGGATGTCACCGTTCTATAAGCTTTGAGCAGCGACTCTATCGAAACGGCTCTTCATTTTTAAACTGAGAGCGCCACCTACTGACCTCTAAAACGAAGCTTCATGAACACATCAGTTCCTCAGACGTGAGGTGGTAATAAAATGATGGACGGATGACCAACGAGAAACATTTAACTTGAGATGAAAGTAATGGAAAACAGGAAAATCTGTTTTTTATAAAAAATACATTTATTAATTATTATCTAAATTACAAAATACGAGTTAAAAATAGAAACATTTCAAGTAAAAATATAGTTTAGTTTGAGTTCATGATTGATGTTGACAATCTAGTGCGACACGCTACGAAGAGCACGAGAAATCACAAGTAGATTTGGTTCTCGGTGCCTTCAGTCCAGCATCAAATCGAACTGCAACACTGGATGCGAGGTCCCATCCCTCTCCACAACACTCTAAGTAACGGAGACCGGGAATCAATCACAACAGCTCCCATGATGCTTTGCTGCCCACGCAAAGTTGTTTTCCAATAAGTGACTAACCTCGTCTTCTTTTCTGGACGGAGGCATCTATTTTCCGTAATGGTCTGTCATGTTTGCCTCAACATTAATACGCACTTAAATGACAGCGTATCGTTGTGATGCCATCTTGAATCACTGACTTTAGGCTTAACATGAGGCTTCGGTGGGCAAAATTAATTTATTAAATATATAACAAAAGTAAATAATAGTTGATGACATCCAGTTTCTCTTCTGGATCTTTTCCCTTAAAGTCATCACTCACTTTCAGCAGAAGAAAAGCGCAGTGACATACAGTCGTAAGTGTAATGATATGATCAGTTATTATAAAGTGATAGTTCACTCAAATGTCACTGATTTTCTTCTCACTTTCATGTCGACCAAGGGTTGGGATTAATCTGCAGGAGCTAAATAAGAATGCAGAGAGATTCTATCGTATACTCAAGTACTCACAATGTGCTCCAGTTGGGCAGGATCTCCTGGTTCCAGGTTTGAGCAGCAGAGCCGATGCTCTCCTCCAGCCTGCAGCGATCCTCCAGCTGCTTCCTCCTCCTCTGTGCGTCCTTCAGCTCTGCACCAGGGAGGAGAGAACATGGAGATAACAGAGAATACCTCGAATAGTTTGACCGCACTTGCAGGAATACACATTTTGTCACGTTGTTGAGACGGGTCTCGCTGTGCAGTAACTCTTGAGCAAGTTTGAGGTAAATCTGATCATTGAAAAATATATATATTTATATAAAGTGTGTATTAAAATCATTATTATTTTATGTTTTTTATTTTAATTTAAAGTCCCCTCCACTAGGTGGCAGCAGTTACTCCGTCCTTCTCAGCTAAAGACCAAAGATATCCGGTGAGATCCGGGCATTGACTGAGGACAAGAGGATACAGTCGACTCCAGCAACATTTAAATCTGATGTTTGCTTTCAATCGTTTTAAAAAACAAAATATGTCCAGTTACGATTCTGTCATGAGTCATGTGGTCTGTAAATTCTGCAACACCAGAGTCAAGTACTGGACAATACTACAAATATATACTTGTTACTACACTACAACTATATATATATCGTGTAGTTCCCCATGTATCGTGATACGTATCGTATTGCCAGATTCTTGACACACACACCCCTAATTGATACATTATTTATTATGTAATTAAGATGGAAAAGCATTTCTAAATTAAACATACAATTAAACGGAATAGTCATTCAGTGTCTGCTGCTATAGGTCAACTAGTTAACCACACCCACTCTGCTGTGATTGGTCAAACGGCGAGGTTTGTCAGTGCAGTGTCATCAATCCTGCAAGACTCCACCCTCAAGGGACTCGTCGTATAAACAAAGCGAGGCATGATTACAGCTGGAGGAGTGAAGCATCCGCTCTCATAACCTCTCGTTCGCCCAGATTTCAGAGCAACTTTATAAAGTAATAAGTTGAAAACATGGCCGTGATGAGGGACTTACTGCATCTTGGAGAGACTTCAACATTTGAAATAAACATTAGTTGACCTTTAATTTTAGCAACAACATAAAGATGGTTCTGTGCACATCTTTCATTAGGATGGGTGAAGAGAGAGAAAAAAATAAAACCAATTCAGCTGCGACTAAAATGATAATAAAATCATGATGTTGTCCTTCTCCACTGAGAGGACAGAACATGGCGGTGGCTCAGGCTCACCTCTCTTCTTGGCCTGGGCCACCATCTCTTCATACTGCTGCCGGTGCTTCTCCGCCTCCTCGGCTGGCTTGGCAGGAAGATTACTGTAACACAACAGAGGCAGACTAATGGGTTCAGCTGCATCCAGACCAGGATTTAGTGTCCAGGACTGAGAGCTCTGTGCTTAATATGAATATTTGAAAAGGTCGTTGGAACCTGTGACACAAACGCTTATTTACAATCATAACAAACATGAGCCTACAATAGAGTTGAAAATATGGAAGTACATCAGTGCTATTAGAATATTCAATTAAACACTTTGAAATGTTGAAACTTCGAATTAAAAAAACTTAATTCAGTAATTTCTTAATTGAGGATTTTTTTTGGTTTGTTTTTATGCTAAATTAATTAAAACATTTAAATAATTTCCTCTTTTTACACATAGCATTTGATACTCCAATTTGAAACATTTTCAAATATTTTTTTTATTTGTAGTCTTTTAAATTCAATATAAGAATTTTGGTGTAATACTTCCACCAGATGACACTGAATTTTTTTTTAAAGCAACATTTTTATTTTTATAGGCTACAAATTAAAAAAATATTGCATTTAGAATTCTCTTTTATTATTGAAATATGGAAAACATATACACCTTCAAATTAACGAATCTATTAAAAACAAATTCAACATTTTTAAAATACAAATGATTGAATTCAATGATTTTAATGAAGATGTTTACATTTGAAAGATAATTCAATATTTTCATGGCATCAATATAACCAACTCGGTTGTGAAACTGTACATATGTTGGTGAAAAATGTAAATATTTTTTTAATGGGTTAGACGAGCCCAGTAATGGGACCGGTCCCAGGGAGGGTCATTAAACTTTCAGCAGCAGCTTCTCTCGGAAGCGAGTGGAGCCAGAGAGCGAGCAGGAACAATACTGAATGGGACGTAATAATCAATCTGCTGAGATGGGAGCTTGGACAGAAGAGGAGAAACAGACCAGGCTTTATGGTCTAATGACCCCCCTGAGCTGGAAATACCAGAGAGGAACACAAGAGTGTTACGTACGCCGGCCTGTCCTCCAGGATCAGCGCGGTGGTGGAGAGAGGTTCGAAGTCCAGGTTTTTCCTCACACTCTGCCTGGGTGACACGGGGTTGCCAGGTCCAACTCTGCCACTTTTCGTTTCATATTCCTGCGGGGAGGGAACGAGAGGATCACATGACGGACACGTGGAGGTCGGGCTTCACACCGGGGCTTCGACGACGGCTCTGGAATGTTGTGACAACCTTGTGACGATGAGACCCTGCAGGGGTCGTCAGCTGGATTCTAAAGAGTGTGTGATCGAGACTCTACGCCAGCATCAGTCGACTCGGAATCATCAGAATGGGATCATGCAATAGAACTGGTTGAACAAACTCTGCAGTATATAGGACAAGTGCAACATAATCTCACACACACATGGCCTCTGGTGTGTGTGCTCGTAGTCAATAATGCAGGCGGGAACAACCAACAACATTTCGTCGTAATAAAACATAAAACACAAACGTCAGAAATCTAATGTTGTCTACAAGAACGTATTTATTTTATTAAGGTTGTTATTAAAGAACCCATTTCTGTCGAGAGGTTGAAACGTTTCTTCCACGACATGCATCGACGCCTGCTGGCACCTCTCTCAACGCACATTTACAATCAATGATATACATCAAGTTATTTTAGTGGTAGGACCTGCAACATTAGAGGGGGGTGAACCTGGCCAAACCTACCACGATACAGGGGTAACCAAACAAGATATTACAATACTGTAGGATGGAGGATATACTTTTAGTACTGTCGTACTCGACAGACTTTCACGATACCAAAATGTTCAACTGGATGACAACTCAATTTAAATTAAATCTTTTTATCAACAAACAAAATGCAAAAATAAACTTGTAACAATTAACAGACACATTAAATACTTATTATTATAAAAAAGTTGTTCAAAAAGAAAATGCAACCATGATACGTTTCAGGTCTGACGTAACACAAATTTAAAAAAACCCGACACTTTTGAAAATAAGTATCGTATCCAGATGCGACAAGTGAGTATTGATACTTAATTGAGTTGCGATAGTTTTGACAACTAGTTGCAGAATTTACAGACCACATGACTCTTTAACAAAGTCTTTACTGCGTTCCTTATCTTTTTTCTTTTTTAAACCAAAATCCTCCTCAGTCATATCTAGGATTTAAATTTTCCTTTAGCTGCAAACGTAGCGATAACATCGAACGCTACACCAAAAAATTAAAAACGTTGTGAATGTTTTCATGTAAATAGTTAATTGCTGAAGTCTCATTGAATATAAGGAATGTGGAAAAACAAAAAACGTAATATTGTATCAATATTGTCGTACACCTTTAGATCAGTAAATGCAACCAGAAACCAAACAAAACTTGTCAAAACATCAACGTTGTCCAACAGACGCGACACAGATTTGCAATGTTTGAACAGACGAGGACAAATTGAAGCATCAAAGCGACACGACACAGTGTTTGTTTTGAACATGGCAGGAGTGATTTATAGTTCTTGACTCACAAAGTTATCAAACGCCAAGTGAGTAAGATACACAGGATTATCACTTTAGGGTAAAAGAAGGTGTATTAAGATATTCAAAACTCTCAAGACAGAATATTCAATACTAAGATACTAAGAATCACAGCCACAGTTCTTCTGGTGAATATAAAACAACTAACATTGATCTTGCATGAATATGAAAGTTTTTACTGGAATGATGCACCAAAGACAATATAATCCAGTAGAGATGTGAGGCTTAACACCTGAGGACGACAGGAGAGACTGCAGTGAAGATGGGGGGGGGGGGGGGGGGGCAGCAATGCAGGTGAAACAGTGACACACTCAAATCACAGACAGTGCATCAACATCTCACGACCGAAGCTCGGCCCCCGGGGGCCTCAACATAAAGGCTCTGCCGGTTCGCTTCCAGCTTCAGGGAACATCAACTCAATTTGATTTATCATAGCAAAGTTATCTCGGGACACTTAACAGTTAAGAAATAATAATGTTCTATAATCTGACCCGACCTTTGTCTACCAAACAAATGCATCGCTCTGATTCTGAGAGTGATCAGAGGGCCTGCCAATCATCAATCAATAGCTGTGAGCCATGTGTCTCTACGGGCTGGAAAAACTCAATCGCCTTTTTTTTTTCCCAGTGTCGGAGACAAAGCCGAACAAGCTCTTCACACATAACTCAGGCTGTTTATGTACTTTTAGTTAGGCTTCACGTAATAATATATACGTAATAATATAATTTATTCAGTTTCAAACACAAAAAAGAAGGTAGAATGTAAATAAAAGTGCATCACAACCGAGAGGTTCGTCTCATTGAGATTAAAATCTCTTTTACAAGAGAGACCTGACGAAGTCGTAACTGCTTTTGTTTGTTTTCAAACCAAAATATTTCCAAACATCCGCTTTAAAAGCTGCTGTGAGTCACTGCATCCTCTCATCCTCAGTCATCACCAGGATCTCACAGGATTTCATTGTCAACTGTTGCCATTTAGTGGCTGGAAGTTTAATAGCGACACAAAATTACAACCGCTGTGAATAGTTAATTGTAAATTATTTTTTTTTAATAATCTTTATTTTAAATATATTTTTAACTGTTAACCATAGAAGAAAGAAAATATAATATTCACTCTCTTTTTTTTAATTGATACATATATCAATATAGACAAATATCAATACAGTATAAAAATAAAAAAAAAGAGATTTATCACTTTGAGACTTTATAACACCCCCTCACAATAGTGCAGTAAAAAGATTTCTAGCAACGTAATAGTTGAAGTGTTATAAAATATCTCTCAATCCAGCTAAAGTGAACTTGAGGACCTTCAACTTAACAAGGTTCCGGTGCATCATCTTTTAATACTGATGCACATGCTCTCAACAGTAACTCTGAGGCTGGTTTCATGGATGTCGAGCCATCGCAAAGACACACACTTACAAAGATCACTCAAGTGCCGTTAAGTGAAACCTGAGACGTTCTCTTTCCACGGCCGTCTCTCTCCGAAGCTCCAGCCACCAACGTCCTCTGACCGAGCCAGACAAGGAGAAACGCTCTGGCTCGCACAAACCCTGCTCTCCTGCTCACTCACCATGAACGCTGCAGATCAGACAGACCGTACTCCGGTGGGGGTTCCTTTTTGCAAAGAAAAAAAAAAGAAAAAAAAAAAGAAAACCCTAGCCGAGCGTCATAGCGGCCCCTGAGGTCTCACTCCTGGCAACATGACACCCATGAGCGACACAAGAAGAGAGGACGGCGGCGAGAGGAGGGCGAAGGGATGGACACACCTCGCTTTCCAAAGGATGCAGCCGCATGTTACCCTTCGACTTTCCTCCCTCCTCCCTCGGTGACGCTGCAGAGCATCCGCCGCTGTGAGCCGATCAGCAAATCAGCGGCGTCTGTGTGTTGTTGGTTACAGCTGCTGCTGTGCCTGGACCAGCCCTGGGCTCGACTGCTCTCCCTGGCAGGTGCTCTCAATGGAGCTCAGAGCGGCGGATCGGCCCGCTGTCCCTTTAAGCCACACGAACGGGATTAAATAGGCAGCTGAGGGGTTCGGGGTTAGGGTTTCAACGGCTGCCGATTATTCATTCATTCAGGTCAGACGTAAGACTGTGTGAAAAATAACCCAAAGCGCGGCATCGCTGTGTAGTGCTAATAGTTACAACACCTTGTCATGCATCCTCATCTATTAATAGATGTTAGTGGATCATAAATTATAACAAGAAGTGTAGCATATTTAATAATGTAGCATATAATGTATAACGTCCTTTAGCGGCAAATGTACATGCCTGACTGGCGGTTAATAAAGTGCCGATGTCACTTCAGTACCAAGAAGAATCAACAATAACAATAATAATTATAATACCCAAGCGGTGTGCTAGCATTGTAAAACACAACCAAACAAAAGGTGAACTGGAGTTTCAGTACTAATAGCCATTATAAGCTATAAGGATGAGAAAATATTGATAAACCTAGACATTGCGATGTGTATATTTTTCACAATAAGTTATTGATATTCTTTCCTTTTTGTTTTGAAAATTAACTTCTGGCCGCTAGATGACGGCAGTCATAACGTCTGCAAATACAGGGAAATCCTGCGTGATTCTGGCGAAGACTGAGGACGAGAGGATACAGTGGACTCCAGCAGCTTTATGACCTGCTAGCAGCCATGCTAACAGAATGCTTCATATATTCTATCGTTGAACCTTTTATCGCGATACGCATCACACACTAACTGAGAGGGAGGATTCTGCGATGTCTGTCGGGACACAGCCCAGAGGTGAGTTGCATCCACATTAGAAAATAAAAGGAAAAACGCTGGACAACAAGGAGCCTCTTGAATAAGAATCATGGCAGGTATAAGTTGTTGACAGTGTCACAGGAGTGGAACGACGCAAATAGAACCAGCGCAAACACACAAAAGGTTGGCCGGCCCTACCTTCTTTGAGAAGACAAAAGCTTGGGTAAGTGATTCCTCAGGCACAATATTAAATGACAAGGGCTTGTACGGTGGAGAGGAGTGTGTTATATATGAGCAAATGTTCAATTCCAGCAAACACACAATCGTGACCGTATACATACATGTGTGGTAAATTATTTTTAGGAGCTCATGTGTTAACGAAAGCCGGGACACATTAACTTGAAAAGCCAGAGGAAGGAAAGAAAGAAGGGGGGTCTCCGCTGACAATGAAATAACAGACTAGCACAGGTTCTAATTGTAGGCTGCCATCTTGTTCTCAGGCTTATAGCGCTGTAAGAACACTATAATGACCTAATAACACAGTCAGCAACAACTTCAGACAAAACTGAGGGACTTATCTTTGTTATCAACTAGAAGGTCACTCTGGTGTGCCCTAAAAAATGTCTGTGTACTGAGTCTGTCACAGCTGCATACACACTGATGAAAAAGGGTTAGGAGCTGCATTGACTTGTGTAACAACGGTGAAGCATGACCAGCATAAATATGAATCGTCCAACAGTTGTTTGCAAAACACTAGGGGTCTAACAAAACATCAAACTTCTGGCAGCGGTCATCCGTCCTTCGCAGCTAAAGGTACAATGTAATCCTGTATAATCCCTGCAACGACTGAGGACTAGAGGATACAGTGGACTCCAGCAGCTTTTAAAGCTGATGTTTGGACATATTTTGGTTTGAAAACAAATGAAAGCAGTTACGACTTCGTCAAGATTCATGGGGTCTGTAAATACTACAACACCAGAGTCAAGTACTGGACAATACTACACATATATCCTTGTTACTACACAATCAGTATATATAATCGTACGGTTGTTCGTGTATCATGAAATGCATCGTATTGCCAAATTTCTTGCCAATAAACACTATTAATCATCACCTTTAAAATGCCTCATCCACAATATTTGAAAGACATTTATTTTTCTTCTACCGCTGTTCTTCTGACCATGTAGGTCAAGGGTTAACTGGATGCACATTGTTGGCATCCAGTTTGCAATGATCGGAGTAGTATTACAAATATTTTACAATGCCAAGGTAAAAATTATCCAGCAGGTCATGAGATCTTCATTGCTCCTCTTTGCTGGGCAAAAAAAAGCCCAAATGTCCTCCGTTTATCAGAGGCTGTATAGTTTGTACTTTTGGAAGTGAAACAGTCTACTGCATTATTCAAGTGCCAAGATTGTTTACATCTATATGGTTCAACGCGGAGAAGCTAGGTGAGGAGCAGATGAGACGTACAACAGATGACCATGCCGTGAGTTTGGCCAATCCTCTTAACAAACCAGCATCCAGATCTTAATCCTGGGTTTGTTGCAACACACAGGACAGTAGCATTCTTGTGCAGGTGATTTTACAGTTTAGCAACAGCATTCGAAGCGGCACGTGGCAAATATTCAGCATAAACACAACTCAAATCAGCTCAGCAACACCTCCCTGCGGTATTGCATAACCAAAATGTTTCTTTTAAGCAGGGATAAATGTCAATGATAGGGAGTGTGTTGTTGCTTAAGACACAAAAGAAGGTTGCACATATTGAACTCTTAAAATACTTTTCATTGAAACAAAAAAACGTTTTTGTTCCATGTCAAAAGAAATGTGACGCCACAGGTTTTAGGTACGTAATACCAGATCAGCAAATCATCGAGTTCATACCAGTCAACCAGAAACAACTCTCTACCTTCTGTATTCTCTTGGCGTCCTTGATCGGACCTTCTCGTGGCGGGACCTTTCCGAACAGCTTCCATCCCGGGTCCCTTGGCTCCTGAGGTCGGCTTTCTTTACCCCTCCTTGAAAAGAGGTTTCTGGGATAAAAGACGCAGAGAAAGAAAATTGGGGTTAAGTTGATGATGTTCAAATGATAAAGACGTCACTGTCGGTACATATTTTAAGTTCTACTTCTTCCGCTACAAACACTCTTAAAATATAAACTTGTTGCTTACTTACAATACAAGAGGGACGTTCCTAATAAGCAGTACGGAGGAACTTGGATGTGTTTGATAATGTCAATGACGACAACAATTTCCACAGCATTGTAGCATGAGAAATGAACGTTTATGGACTTTGGCGAAACCTTTTAAAAACATAATTTACACCATTTATTCAAGTATGCTTTGAAACAACTTTTTTTTGTGTAAATGTAATGAACTTTCAAATGTCTTGAGCACATGCAGCCACCCGAGCAAATAGTAACTGGATTCCTATGGTTTTTAAGTCAACCTTCACATGACCCCTAATCACACCAGTGTTTGTGGGTAAAAAGCCCAACTGGGGATTAAGGACAAAGGTAGAAGGACCGATGCTGGAGCAACCAAAAGATGCAGCTTGTGTTTGATATAAATAATTTAGGGGATGAAAAAATGAACAAAAATTATTCATCTAAAAATGTCTGTTTACTTCAATAGAAGTTGAAATTAACAATTAACTCGGTGTATCCTTTGTGTGTTTATGTGTCAAAGGGATAGTTCTCCGAAAATTCTAATTTCACTAGTTTTCTTCAAGCAGCAGCTAAGAGACTGGTTGGTTCCGCTACAAACAATCTTAAAATATAGACTTTTTTAACAGAACAATTCCTCATGACGAGGCTTCAATACAATATGGACGTTACAGACGAGCAGTATGGAGGTATTTTTTCAAGTGTCTTTTTGGACGAAGATGAAGCTCCAGTTGCTACATTAAAATGAACAAACATTTTTGTCCATAACTCTAAAAAGAAAAGGATTACTCTGAAAGTAATCCCAACCCGTAATCCTAGCCAAAATTCAACTTTCACTCATTTTCTACTTAGCCTCATGTAGACTATCCCTTTAATTTTATCTATTAATCTGAGCAGCTTTGCCTTTGAACCGTGAGCAGGTACCATCTTAAGGATTTCCCTGTTTACCTAAGGAGACGAATGGTTGAGTCAAATACCATCAGAAAGGGGAACTCTCCATCTTAAAACTCAGTCAACTATTTGTTCAAAGAGTGGTTCAGGAATTTACTGGAACAAGAGTTCAAGTTGGTCTCAAAGTGAGAAGTATTGGTTTTAATTTAGGGCAAATAAAGTGATATGAAGTTTGTTTAAGCAGTTGATATTGCTCTGTTAAGAAACTGGAATTGGAAGAAGCTAGGGTTCTATTTTTTTTAATCATAGTACATGTTTTGGTTTATTTATAATCAAGTACGTTTGTAGATATTTCATTCACAGTTAACAATTAAATATGAATGGCATTTGTTCATTTTTTGCGTTGCATTTTTATGAAAATCTGAGCTGGGATGACAAGCAAGACTCGACAAAAGGAGGTGGAAGAAAGTAAACACTGTGTCTGTGTGATGATCGGTTAATTGAAGTTTTAACTGACGGTGACTGATAAATAATATCATTCAGATAAAAATGTTCCCTGCAAAACAGGCTCACGTAAATGTGTCAGCATGGTGGTAAAATGTGAAAACAAAACTCAAATATCACGCTGTTCAATGAATGTAGAGCAGAGATCATAAATGTTAACAATTATATTGCTAAGCACATGCACATGTGGAAAGCTACAACTATCTCAATCATTTTATGACTTGATTTGGTTCCTGACAGTAATCAAAACCAGATTATTTTTTATAGTTACAGGAGGACAGCTTCTAAACAACCTAAACCAATGCTCTAAAGCTGCTTGCTCACCTCTAAATAAGCATAAAGTGGAACAGATGGAGCCAGGCCTACACGTCTGATTGATTATTAACCGGTTGCAAACGAAACCTCACTCACGAGGCATGTTGCACATCTAACAGAGTGGTGTGAGACACAAGACTACTGCCCAAACCTGCAGTCAGGTGATCACAAACACCAACATGTGACACACAAGTATAGCTTGTAACTTTTTTTTGTTTTTACAAGACTGCAGATTGTTTTTCAAGCAACGACTGACTTGTTTAGTTACATATTTCCTCCAGCAGAGATTAAAGAAGATCCCTGCGAGGCAGACATACTGAAGCAGCGTTTGTAAACTGTTCTGTTGTGTGCTGGAGGCAGTTACAGTTCAAGACTGTGGAACAAGATCGGAGCAGTGTGGCGGGACAGTGAGGTTAGAGACATGGTGGTCCCTCATCCTGGAGATACCTTCTAAAAAAAAAAACCTGTACATTAAACTGAGTCCGCAAGACATTGACCGTTCTTCAATGAGCGGAGAGGACAGCTCTGATGGAGCTTTGCCGCCCAGCCAACTAATCACAGCCGTCGTCTTTTGACGAAGCAACATAGCCATATCATTTAAATACAGTATTTTCGTGACCAAAAAGCCATCGCTCAAAAGAACAATGTGTAGAAAAGGCATCATGGGAGTTCACTGTGATAGGTGAGGTGGGTGAGGTAACTAGTATGTCCCACTAGGTTCTGTGGTTGTGTTGATGTCCACAGTGTGAGCTTTGCCATCCCATTGAAATATGCAGTGACAGTGACATGCAAGAGCAGACACCAAAGGTTGAAAAAAATCTTGAAAGTTTAAGTTTTGGTCCCTTTAGGTGATACTTTCCATGATTTGGCACATGTTTGAAACTGCTCACACGTGACATAAATCATTCTTGTAACTTGTTAACACAGAGGCTTTCGTAAACTCGAGTGATTTAAAATAAATGCACAAACACAATGCAACCAAGAGTGATGACCTGATTCAAAACATGTTTACACCACCGCTCTCCAACTTCATCCTTCTGTGTGAGCTTCTGATCAAACATGTCCATCATGACTTCAGTCTCACGATAACATAATAATATATAAAATATATAAATAAATATATATATATAAATATATAAAAATAATAAAGTCTCTACGGACGAAAGGATTGTAGTGTTGTAGAATGTGTCGTCTTGACCTGGGCTTGCATTTGTTGGAAGGACAAAAACTATTAATGTCCTTCATTTGTATTGATGGTCAAAATGAATTCAAGCATTTTCCTCTGCTTGTGCAAAAAAAAAATAGGCCGTTTATGTGAATATATATGTGAAAGCATAGTTTCATTTATCTTTCTCCGAGAACAAGCTATCATCGAGCCAAGTAATGCCAATTCTAACAATGTATTTCTCAATATAAATAAACAAATGATGAAAACCGAACACCTCAACACATATACTTGACCAGCAAGCTTTTTAAGATATTTCTGTAACAAATCAAACCTTGCAATTTCTATTGTGATCAAGAAGTTATCAAAACAATAATTTATTGTAGGATTTTAAAACCAATATGTAGAAAAAAAATCTGAATTCCTAAAGAGAAAAGACATATACTGTATATATATATGACTCATCAATTGCATAAAAGACACTAGAGGGAATCCTTTTTTTGGGGGGGGTGGGGGGTTTGTTGGGTGTAGAAGATTTAAACATTTTGATGAAGTCAAGACCTTCGTTCTCAGACAAAAGAGCTAATTTGCATTGATGGGTTCAAACAATTCCAACATTCTAATAGTCAACATTCCTACTTAGTCTCCTTAATTAAATCATATAAAACCTGATGAAGTATTTGTTTTAGATAAGTAAGTAAGTAAGTAAGTAATATATATTTATATAGCGCTTTTCCAGACCAGGGTCACAAAGCGCTTTAACAATCAAAACAATACTCAAAACAGTACATACTTCAAGGATCAAGACAACACCGAGAACAACACAGGAGTTCGAGAAATTCAAGGAAAAGCCTGCACAAATAGAAACGTCTTAAGATGTTTCTTAAAGGAGTCAGTAGACTCCATCAAGCGCAAAGAGAGAGGAAGATTGTTCCAAAGCTTAGGAGCAACAGCCTGAAAAGATTTCTCTCCTCTGGTCCTGAGCCGTGTGCGTGGAACCATAAGTAGATTCTGATCCACAGACCTCAGAGCCCGAGCTGGGGTGTAAGGCTGGATCAGATCAGTGATGTAAGGAGGAGCCTGACCATGAATAGCTCTGAAAGTAAGAACCAGAATTTTAAAGTTGATCCTGAAAGAAACTGGAAGCCAGTGAAGAGTTTTAAGGACCGGAGAAATGTGAGTTCTTCTACTAGAGCGGGTCAGAATTCTCGCTGCAGAGTTCTGAATCAACTGCAGGCGAGACAGCTCCTTCTTGTTAAGACATGAAAACAAACTGTTACAATAGTCCAGACGAGAAGAAACAAACGCATGGATTACAAGCTCCAGATCATGTTGTGACAGCATTTTCCTAAGTTTAGAGATTTTTCTCAGTTGAAGGAAACAGTTTCTGGTCAGTTTTCTACAGTGTTGAACAAGAGACATGTCTTTATCAAATACAACACCCAGGTTTCTCAGGCTCAGTTTGACAGACTGACCTAAGTCACCCAAGTACTGACTCAACCCTGGAATCGTATCATCAGGAGCAATCACCAGAGTTTCAGTTTTGTCCACATTAAGCTGTAAATAAATATAAATATTATTTTGAGTGAAATGGGTTCAAGTTTTAATCTCCAATGTTCGTTACAACTACGGTCAGAAATTAAGACGAGTTGGTAAAGGAGAAGCGTTATTAGCTTGTTTTCTTAGCAACAAAACAGTTTCTGTAAAGGGGAAATGCAGGAGCAGCTTTAGATGCCACAAACAACACTTTAAATAAAATAACATTAGATCGTTTTACAAGTGTTGCAGGAAGACAGAAATCTGTGCTGGCATTCCACAAGATAAATCATTGACAAAAATCATATTTTAACTTATTAAATACTCGCACTAGAGAGTAGAAACCAGAAGAAATACCTGTCGATGTAGATAAGAAGGGAAGGAGTTGCCATCTGGAGCTAAAAGATAACCAACTAATTCTTCTTCTTGCAAAAACATGAATGACAGAAGAGCCCCTTTAAACCCCTGATCCCAGATGTGTTGAGGCCATAACAGAGAAGACTCACTCAAGCTCTGCACTGACCCAGCACAGGAACACTCCTTCTTAGCGTCACGCCTCCTGGAGGAGGAGGAGGAGGTGAAGAAAGGGTGATAGTTCTCCACGTGAGCCACAGATAACGGGTCAATGCATTCAAGAGTGGGCGGGGCTCCTGGGAGATAAGGACACTAAATCTGTCAGCAACTGGGTGACATGTTATAATAAAGAAACAGGAAGTGCGACTGATTAAAGATTGTAGTTAAAAATATACAATTTACTCATTTGAGTCACAGGATTTTAAAGAAAGTAAAAGATAATACAAAGGTTTAGAAACTGTAGAGAAAGATCTAGAACGTTAAACTTGAAGAATGTAGAAATAAATTTCAGTTTTGTCTAAATTAAATTAAAAAATGTAGAATAAAAGCCAACTAAAAAGATGCAACTTCTTTATTCTAGGGGTTACGACGTATCAACTTTTCTATTTGTATCTTACCTTTAATCGTGACACATGATCTTGTTTAGGGTTAAGATCAAAGTACCCACAAGATTCAGTTTCTCAAAGAAATGTCAGTATGTCTACAAGTAAAAATGTCAACTCCTTTATTTAACATCTTTAAAGTTAGAAATGATAAAACTTGACTATAACAGTTCCACATGTTCCAAATGACCAAGATGTAGTCTTGTTTTAGGACCGTGTGATGCATCTACACAAACAAAAAAATGTCAGAGAGTTGGAAGAGCACAGTCCGAGCTACAATGGACCATTCTACTAGAATCTAATAAAACCTTGAAGGGGCAAAGACCTTGACTTTCGTTTTGCTCACTGATACACACTAATGCAACACATTAGGTGTTCAGTTTGACGTGTTCGGGATCTTAAACCTGCAGCCAGGACAACCGAGTCAGGAATGTCAACACAGAGTACAATTTGAGAAACTTTCTGAGAAAAAACTTCATTTCCTAATGCTTCCTGTTACCGTAACACGGTTGTGACAGCGGAACGGAAGATGCATTGAACAGCCACAAAAATGTGAGTTGAAAATATACATCAACTATACTATAAACTATACATATACTTCAAGTAAGTTAGAGTTCTACACCAGGCTGAATGACATGGATGGTTCATCTAGGTTATCATCAAATCATTGTACACTACGGATTCAAGTTGGATTCATTGAACACCGACCTTGGATGAAAATTGTCTCGTTGACCTGCTTTAAGAAAATGGACGATGACCATCTTGAGACGTGACTCTAATGTAAAGTTGACAGCTTTAAGAAGAAGGAACCAGGCTCGTCCATGCAAACACAAAGATCACACTTGGTGAGTCAAGTGTGAAAACGAAGAAAAAGAAAAGAGTGTGAAAAGAGTTCCTCTTCCGTCTCATACAGTAGTTGCCATTTTAAGGCTAGACTGTTTATAACTGGTGAATAAACTCTTAACGTTTTTCTTCCAATTCTTAGGGTGAATCTATAATCACAACAATACTGGTCAAGAATTTTTTGAAATCGATAGAAATCCTAATTTGGTCTCAACTCATCAGCATGCCACGAAAAAAAAGTACTTAAAAAAAAAAGACTAACAAATCATATACATCATAAAAGACTAAGCAGGAATGTAAACAGGAGTTATCCCCGTTTGCTTTGAAACTCTGAAATAGGTGCGACTCCGCCTCACGTTGCACCAATGCTGAAAGGGTTTGTCAAGCAGTAGATAAGTTATAAAAGTAAAGTGTGTCAGGCAAATTTGCAAAATACATTATTGGCAGACATTTAATTGCTTTTACCTGATTATTTCAAAACCATTATTTGTCTCTAGGACTGTGTAGTATCAATGCATTTGTAAATATACTTTTATGAACTAACCAAAGCGCAACAGTGGGGATGCACCGATCGGACCTTTATTGTCCCGATACCGATACCTAGGCTTGGTCGATACCGATCAGAAGTTTAAAATGTTAACTTTCTTGCCCTATTGTGGAATAAGACTGGTAATGCAATTAACAAAAAAGGAAAAATGACTACATAAAGAATTAAAAAGTAAGAATTTATTTAAAAAAGTATTTAAATGTTTACTAGCATTTTAAGATATATATTTTTTAAATACAGTTGGACTTTGTTTGTTTGAACAAGAAAAAATCTGAAAGATAAGCTAGACAAGTTGGAGTTACAACAAACTTTCATTCATAATATTGCGTTTTAAACAATTTTAATACATGAAACAATAATTACTCCATAATAAGATTTCATTAGTAGTGATAGAGACTAATCTTGATGGATTCATTCATCGCAGACGAGTTCTCTCGCCATCCTCACACTGAGATCATCACCTTTACATGATCGACACAATCTAAAGTTAGCGTTATGACCTAAAATAACGTCATGTATTTAGTGTATTATTCAGTATTAATCATCCTAAAGTCATTTTGATTTAACCGAGCGCCACACACACAGAACTGAGTGCAGTATGCCTTGATACAACCAGTATTACACACAAACTCATTATTGATGGAATTGAGAAAGATTCCAATGATCAAGTCAACATAAACACATCTACCAACACCTTGTTGTTGTTGACTTTCATACAGTCGACTGGAAGCTTCTCCCATGTCTTTAGAACAGCAGCCAAAGTAAAGTGCTTCGATTTGATATTCTTGTTTCTTCCAACTGTTTATACAATATGGCGGGATGCATCTTTAGAAGCTCGATTGAGTTAGTGGTGTTGAATCTTGTGGCGTGACTTCCTCATACATCAGCGAACATCTCTCCCTCACAGGCGCGTTATTGGACGTTTAT
This sequence comes from Callionymus lyra, assembly GCF_982586985.1. Taxonomy (NCBI): domain Eukaryota; kingdom Metazoa; phylum Chordata; class Actinopteri; order Syngnathiformes; family Callionymidae; genus Callionymus; species Callionymus lyra. The sequence goes on from NC_141821.1 coordinate 8,170,170, forward strand.
CTGCTGCAAACCCATTATTGAAGTGATTCCGGGGCAGGTTCATACATGCAAGCATGGTAATGGCTAAATAAATAGTGATTTCACTCAGCAGTAGAGTTGTCACAAGAACCGTGTTATACACGCGTTCTAGGCGGAACCACCTGTGGCATTATACCCAAGAAGAACCTGTCATTTAAAAAAAGGGTTTTCTTTTCATACTTTAGGCTCTCATGAGCACTGTTTCAATGTGTAATAGTTGTAGCTTTTGTTACTTATTTACACATGTAGAAGACATGTTTCAGTCTGAATTTATACATGAATGTATGATAGTTGTAGCTTTTGTTACTTATTTACAAGTGTAGAAGACATGTTTCAGTCTGTATTTATACATGAATGTATGATAGTTGTAGCTTTTGTTACTTATTTACAAGTGTAGAAGACATGTTTCAGTCTGTATTTATACTTGAATGTATGATAGTTGTAGCTTTTGTTACTTATTTACAAGTGTAGAAGACATGTTTCAGTCTGTATTTATACATGAATGTATGATAGTTGTAGCTTTTGTTACTTATTTACACATGTAGAAGACATGTTTCAGTCTGTATTTATACTTGAATGTATGATAGTTGTAGCTTTTGTTACTTATTTACAAGTGTAGAAGACATGTTTCAGTCTGTATTTATACATGAATGTATGATAGTTGTAGCTTTTGTTACTTATTTACACGTGTAGAAGACATGTTTCAGTCTGTATTTATACATGAATGTATGATAGTTGTAGCTTTTGTTACTTATTTACACGTGTAGAAGACATGTTTCAGTCTGTATTTATACATGAATGCATGATAGTTGTAGCTTTTGTTACTTATTTACATGTGTAGAAGACATGTTTCAGTCTGTATTTATACTTGAATGTATGATAGTTGTAGCTTTTGTTACTTATTTACACATGTAGAAGACATGTTTCAGTCTGTATTTATACTTGAATGTATGATAGTTGTAGCTTTTGTTACTTATTTACAAGTGTAGAAGACATGTTTCAGTCTGTATTTATACATGAATGTATGATAGTTGTAGCTTTTGTTACTTATTTACAAGTGTAGAATACATGTTTCAGTCTGTATTTATACATGAATGTATGATAGTTGTAGCTTTTGTTACTTATTTACAAGTGTAGAAGACATGTTTCAGTCTGTATTTATACATGAATGTATGATAGTTGTAGCTTTTGTTACTTATTTACACGTGTAGAAGACATGTCTCAGTCTGTATTTATACATGAATGTATGATAGTTGTAGCTTTTGTTACTTATTTACACATGTAGAAGACATGTTTCAGTCTGTATTTATACATGAATGTATGATAGTTGTAGCTTTTGTTACTTATTTACACGTGTAGAAGACATGTTTCAGTCTGTATTTATACTTGAATGTATGATAGTTGTAGCTTTTGTTACTTATTTACACGTGTAGAAGACATGTTTCAGTCTGTATTTATACTTGAATGTATGATAGTTGTAGCTTTTGTTACTTATTTACAAGTGTAGAAGACATGTTTCAGTCAGTATTTATACTTGAATGTATGATAGTTGTAGCTTTTGTTACTTATTTACACGTGTAGAAGACATGTTTCAGTCTGTATTTATACATGAATGTATGATAGTTGTAGCTTTTGTTACTTATTTACACGTGTAGAAGACATGTTTCAGTCTGTATTTATACTTGAATGTATGATAGTTGTAGCTTTTGTTACTTATTTACATGTGTAGAAGACATGTTTCAGTCTGTATTTATACATGAATGCATGATAGTTGTAGCTTTTGTTACTTATTTACACGTGTAGAAGACATGTTTCAGTCAGTATTTATACTTGAATGTATGATAGTTGTAGCTTTTGTTACTTATTTACAAGTGTAGAAGACATGTTTCAGTCAGTATTTATACTTGAATGTATGATAGTTGTAGCTTTTGTTACTTATTTACACGTGTAGAAGACATGTTTCAGTCTGTATTTAAACTTGAATGTATGATAGTTGTAGCTTTTGTTACTTATTTACACGTGTAGAAGACATGTTTCAGTCTGTATTTATACATGAATGCATGATAGTTGTAGCTTTTGTTACTTATTTACATGTGTAGAAGACATGTCTCAGTCTGTATTTATACATGAATGTATGATAGTTGTAGCTTTTGTTACTTATTTACACGTGTAGAAGACATGTTTCAGTCAGTATTTATACTTGAATGTATGATAGTTTTAGCTTTTGTTACTTATTTACACGTGTAGAAGACATGTTTCAGTCTGTATTTATACATGAATGTATGATAGTTGTAGGTTGTTTTCTGCATTTATATGTAAAGAAATGTCACCAGTATGGTAAAAGTTTGTTGTTTTTTATAACCATGGTATCGAAAGGTTATCGAAGTACTGACAAAATATACTGCTATTGGTATCAACTACTGACATGTTAGTGCGGTAACAACTCTACTCAGTAGTATGACAAAACTTACTATCCACATTTCAAAGAAAACGATAGTGATTTACTCGTAACTCACCCGTTAAACAAGCTGACCAAGGAAACTAGTTTCCTTTGATGTCCGTCTTCCCGTTGCTGCTGCTTGACATCCGTCCTCGATGGTCGTGTCCCTGGACTCCTGAAGTCAGTGGACGACCCCGGAGTGGACGTGAGCGTAACATCTGAGAAGTGAGCTGTTCCACTGTCGCACGACTCCAACGTGACGATCGCGCTCGAGTCGGACGTGACTGTAAAGTCCAAGATGTCTTCGTTGGACACCGACAGATCTGTGCTCATGCTGGAGACGCTACACCCTGAGACGTCGGAATGAGCAGTGGAATGTCTGACGCCGGGGCTGAAGAAGTGAAAAGAGTCATGTCCGCTGCGTGGGAAGGTGGACGACTTGCACACGCCGTTCAAGAGATCGTCGTCCAGCGGTAACGTCGCAGGAGAGTCTTTGGAGGCGTCCAGGAGTTCTGCGCTGTGGTGAAGGTTCGTGGGCTCTGGACGATTTAGCTCGAGTGCGGGGATCCCCGAGTCCTGAGAGGTCAAACTGTGACTGTCCTGCTCGATGTCTGCATATATTTTGGGAGCGCTGCCGGGGAAGACGGAGGTAGAAGAGCGGGCCGGTGCATAGACCGGCAGGACCGGGTTGCATCCGTTGGATGGACTCGGTCCATGGCAGTAGTGGTCGGTGTCTTCATGATAGCCGGAGAGGATGGAACTTTTGAGGATAGAGCCGTTCTCCAGGATGACTCCTCTGGATACACCTGCAAATGAGACATGAAGATTATGAAATAATAAAAATAAAAGGAGAATGTGCATTTATTGACTATGAAGAGCGATCAGGGTCAAGTGTCTTGTTCAGAGACACAACAGTTTGTTTTCATGTCTAAACAAGAAGGATCTGTTTCGCCTGCAGTCGATACAAAACTCTGCAGCGAGAATTCTGACCCGCTCTAGTAGAAGAACTCACATTTCTCCGATCCTTAAAACTCGTCACTGGCTTCCAGTTTCTTTCAGGATCAACTTTAAAATTCTGGTTCTTACTTTCAGATCTATTCATGGTCAGACCTTCCATCAGTGATCTGATCTCAGACTTACACCCCAGCTCGGGCTCTGAGGTCTGTGGATCAGAATCTACTGATGGTTCCTGAACACGGTTCTGGACCAGAGGAGAGAAATCCTTCCAGACTGTTGCTCCTAAGCTTTGGAACCATCTCTGTGTTTGATGATCTACTGACTCCTTCCAGAAACATCTTAAGACATTTTTATTTGTTTGTTCAGGCTTTTCCTTGATTTTCTGGAACTCCTGTTGTGTTATCAGTTTTATCTTGATCTTTAAAGTATATACTTTATTGAATATTGTTTTGATTGTTTAAGCGCTTTGTGACCCTGGTCTGGAAAAGCGCTATATAAACAAAAATTACTTACTTACAACACGAACATGTCTGGAGCATCAAACAACAACTTCTAAGTTACAAGCCAACCACCAAGTCTGAGCTATGCTACCGACTTCAATTCATGTTAGTTCAACGAAGAAAACGAACCATTTTTAAGGCAGATATAATTATTTGAAGAGATCCATCCTTCTAAAGAACGGTGGTGACAACTGATCTGACAGAGGCCAGAATGTAACTGGACCTTGTGTAATTTAAGAAGGCCTAAGAGAACTAGGTTGGCAGAATTAGGCAACAACATAGACCAGACTTAAGACTAAGAAAAGGGAAGATAAATAAAAGTATGGTTCATGGGTTTTGCCAAATGATGGACTCAACCAAGTTTTTATGTAGATAAACAAAAGTCGTTCCAATACAAACTTAGTAACCAATCGTCTTCCTAAACCAGAAACCATAGGTCATGTGTCAAACTTGATCAGAGACGGGGCCAAAATCTTTGAACACGCCAAGTGACAGAATGAGGAAACAGGAAGTCCGATTGTGATATTGTTTTCAATCACCTTACAGTTCACTGTGTTTGTATTCCTTCATCAAACACTTCCTTTAACACCAGTCAGACTTTATAATGAGTATCTGTGTAATCACTGACATCCATTATAGTCTTATCTTGAGCTTGATCTAGCAGGTCATATAAAACTACTTAGCAGGTCAGATGTAGACCCCAGATCTCTAGTTTGACACATTTGCCCCATGTAGTGAACAAAGAGGGGCCTCAGGGCAGTGGTCCCCGACCTTTTTTGCACGACCTTTCACGGAGCCAGTCGTGCTCTAGCATGATTTTAATTTTTGATTCATGATGCTGTGGCTACTGTGGTCAAACATCTAAAGATGGTCATCCTTCTCAACACTGTCATACACAAGTGACTTTTTCTAACCTGCAGATTCAGCCTGAACTTGACGACAGACAATTATCCAACCAGACAGAAACGATCGATCACTATTTAGATGACGATACAGTATTCAAACGGTAAGTGACGATGTTTTGACGAATGTCACGTATCACGTTTAAAATATGTAACTCTAAAAAAAACCCAACAATAATTAAAGTAAACGTGTTGTGCAAGTTCATTAATTTACAAAACTCTACTTTAAAAGCAATTGGAAGAAAACTATTAACTGAACCAGTAAATCTATAATTACATTTTAAGTACTTAATGACGTGCAGTGAGGTTCACAAATTAAGTCAATAATAAGAAGTGGAAAATAGCATATTATTTAATTTTTTCATAGAACAGAATGCAACTCGTAATGGTTAATATCAAACCATCATCACTCGCTTATAATGACACTTAAACAAACACACACAGGAATACATTTGTTCAACAAACAACCTTTATTCAATGTCAACACTGTTGATCTAACGAGACTCCGGACACACAAACACACCAACAACAGCAACACTGACAAGCAGTGGAAACACAATAATGTCAAATCGTTTCTTGCATCTTTAAATCGCTTATAAAGTTGTCTTTTAGAATGAATGCACTTGTGCAGAACGGTCGCCAAACAATATAAAACAACGTTTTTCTTTATATTAAAACATCTAAGACAGCACACAGAAGTGCAACCACCCATGATGCATCCCTGCACAATATATATAAATATGATAAAATTATTTTGTATTGTGATCAGATATTTGAAAAAAAAAAAAAAAACACTTTCTAACCCAGATAGTTAAGAAAATCATTTTCAGGTGCATTTAATACTTACAATAAGGAGAGAACCAGAGGATAAAACTCTTAGAACAACAACCCTATCGTCATATTAAGAGTTGAACTATCGATGAATAATTAAAATATATACAGTACCGGTCTGTGGGTCATTAGGTACCGGGCCGCAGAGAAAGGATAGAACGTTTGCATAATCTCTCCTTTTTCAACAAGTCATGATGTTTTATTTTGAAAAGTTACCGGATTCTCTTCTCGCATCTGGGTCACGTGATGTTAGCGTGTTATGGTGAGTAAAACATGCACTTTATACTCATTTCATGGTGCATTAGCATTTCCACTGCATTATTTTATTTTGAAGGTATGTTTACACGTTACCATAGCGACCAGAGAGCATGAAAAAGACAACAAGAATGTTACTTTCTGTCATGTTTTTGGCGTGATGTTACGAGTACGCTGTAAATAAAGTTGTAACAGAGTTCACAGTGGGTTGAGGTGTATTGTTATTACATTGAACATACAATAAACAGTTTTACTCTGGTCATATTTTTTTTGTTTTAATCCGCCACACACTCCATCGCCCAGCTCCAGTCGCATTTCCAGCCCACTATTTTTGTCCGGACACTTCCTACTTGGTGACGACACATGTTAACGTCTCTAAAAAAAAGTTTTGATTAGTGAAAATAACTTCAACTGTGCGATTGAAGGACACTTTCTACAACATATTTCACATCACACCACATCGCCACATCGAGGCCTGTTTAAGGAGGACATTATAGAACGCTTTTAAGATCATGTTGGCCAGTGAACCCCTTTTGGAACCCAGCAGAAGAACCGCAGGAGATTGTTGAACATGACATGTTGAAAGGCTAGTCTGGATCCAACTAGTCTGGGCTTGTAATTTGGTGACACAACCTTGAAGGAGTGTTGATTTTAAATGACATGATTGGTGTGGACGTTTATCACGGGATGCTCAGAACCAGTCGCTTTAAAATACCAACTTGAAGAGGTATTTTAAAAAAATTGAATATATCCAGAGGAATTAATAAAGGTAAGGTAAGGTAGAACTTTATTGATTATTTTATTTATTGATAAATTGTTTAGCCACAACAAATACAGCAATTTTTCATAAAAAATAAATCAAAATAAAATAAGAACAAAGAGAAATAAAGAGAAAGAACATCTTAAGACGTTTCTATTTGTTCAGGCTTTTCCTTGATTTTCTCGAACTCCTGTGTTGTTCTCGGTGTTGTCTTGATCTTGTGACCCTGGTCTCGAAAAGCGCTATATAAATAAATATTACTTACTTACTATGATACAATCTAAGTCTAAAGATAAAGAACATAGATCAAAGAAAAATAAAAAAGACAAAGGATACAAAGACTAAGGTAGAAGAGAACATCCAGATACTTTTACTCCACTCCTGCCCCCGAACGCAGAATTGTACAATTGAATACCCCGAGGAATGAATCATAATTGAATAATAAAGTCAATCTAATCTAATCTGTATTCTTATTATGATTGAGAATTTCTGGTATTTGTCTTTCGTTGACTTTATTTTTATTAAAAGCCACCACTGACCTTCACTCCCAAAATATTTCACGCCTGACAGTTTAATATCAATTACCATCTCAATAGAACAAAGACAGGGTGAATCAAAGCAGAATAACACCATCCCTCTCTTCTCTTGTTTGTCAATCGTGTGACACTCATCCGAGCCCTAAACCCAGTCCTGCAGGTTACCATGTGACTCTGGTCATGCCACAAGTCAGCCAGCCATACCCTTTTTTTTCGAGGGAAAGAAAAATAAAGACAACTTGTCGACCCAAACGCTCTCAATAAAATTTAAAATGCTAAATCATTTCGTAGTAATTACTTTTGTTTTCCTTTTTGTTGTGTTTTTACAATATGTCACATCCTGTTACTGTGTATTAAACATATTTGATCAATAAAACTCAAAAGGTTTTAATTTGTTGAAATAATACATTACGATTACAGACAAAAGGAAGTTACAAAAATGTCCAATAGATTTAGATTTTCACTCAACTTTCGGGTAATAGTAAACTTTTGGTAAAGACTAAGGTTTTATTAAGTGTACAGTGTATTTGTTTGTATTTATAGATTGATTTTACGTCACTTTGAACGACTATTAATAACCACGCATGAAGTATTTCGTTTCCTCATTGAGCTTCATTACTGTCTAAGCTTATATGATAATATTGTTAAATATTTTAATGAACAGAAGACGTAAAACAAAGACGTACCGCAGTGGCTGGTGGTGGCCATGACGCCGGCTGGATGCTACAGGTGGGCGGCGTTTCCCCGGAGCACGGAGCGGTCCATGTTGATGCTTCTGGTCCTGGTCCTGGTCCTGGTCCTGCTCACCGCGGGATCGACGACACGAACAGCGGCGAGTCACGTCCAGGAAACCGCCTCAGAGAGAGAAACTGCGGACATGGAAACGCGACGCTAAACGACTTTTTAAAAAAATAAAAAAATAAAAAAATAATATCGTTGTCAAATTGTAAACGGTTCGTTTGGTCCCACGACTAAAGTGTCCGAGAAAAGCGGTGTTTACATAGTTCCGAGCGGGACTTGTGGATAAGTTTATCAGGTATTGATGTCAGTTCCTACCTGACGTGATGTTTCCGCCATTTTAAACAAACTTGTACAAACAGAGAAGTGTAATCGAGGCCCGACTGTTGACGTCGATCTGTGCACCTGTAGGATGAGCCAGGCATGACTAATCGAACACGAACCTGAGCCGATCATCCGATTCAATATTATTATTTACTTTTCTTTATATATATAAATAAATTTAAAAAAAGAAATATACGCTTTTGTTGTTATCGAGGCAACATTCTCAACACAATGTCAAAGAAAAAAAGTTTTTATTAACGTTATTATTCTTGAGTTATTGTGGTTCATCCAAGTCTCCTGTTGCAGGTTAAATACATCCAGATTTACATCATTGGATTATTGAAGTATTGGTTTTATAATGCTAAATAAAACTGCATTTACTTCATTATTCCCATGTGTTCCTCAAGATTGTTCAACTACCAGAATAATAAAAGTAACAAAGACCTCAACTCGTAAATCTATTGGGAACTAAAAAAAAAAAGAATCTCAGATTTAATTCTAGGTCACATCCCTGTCTGAGACAAAGAAGATGTTGATTCAGACCGAACCAGCATTAAAGTAACAAAAGCTTCAGATCCCACCACGTTATCAGCAGCTCAAAACTATCATAAGTTGGATAAAGAGAGTTTTTTAATGGCCATAGTGATCTTCCATCTTGTGGGTGTATGCTGCCCTCTAGTGGCTTCATGAAAAATGACAACTACTTTAACAACATATTTTAAACTATAAAAGCACGAGCTGAGAATTATTCTATAACCAATGACAACTTATAACTGTAAAAAAACATCTTAAAATACAAATATTAAACATTTATGATTTCTCTAGAACGGTCACATGGTTTCCTCTTATAGTTTGGACCCTTATTGTAGTTTAATTCAGATTATTACGGTCTGGACCATGTTTGGAAACAAAGACCATTTCCTCTGAAGCGACTCTTGAGACGTCAAGAAGCTCATTTCAATCAAGTTTACCCAAAAGAAGGAACCCGTCTGTGACTAAATACCAATGAAGACCTAAAGCAGACACTTGAACACGTCAATGCGAGCGTTAAAGAAACATCACACCAACATTTGATTCATTTGTTTTATTAGATGTTAACGAAATCCACAATGAAACAAAATAATTTACTCAGGACATGGAAGGGTCGTGAGATGGAGGGGTTCAGTTGGAACAGATCCAGTGAAGTGAAGGAATGGGGGGACGGTGGGGGGGAACTTCCACAGCACATGTCAGGGTGGGGAAGCCGCAGCGCCGTCGACCCGACTGACATGCATCTCCTCGTCATACGTGTTCATGTTAAACAGAGTTGTCAAAAATGGAAGAAATCAACATGGAGGTTTGATGAATTGCCGTCACCTCCCCGCGAGCACGTCTTCTCAACACGCGCACAAACATCCCCCCCATTTAAACTTCTCTCTGAACAACGGAGTGCGACGCCTTCACGCCTCTGACGGACGCGTCCCGAGTTTCAATCGCTCAATTATGCAGACGTGTACATAAGCAACTAGATTACATGCGCCTTGTGACTGCATAGAAGGTCATGGGGTCACGAGTACCCCACCTCTGCTGTCCGCCCGACCTGCCTCGGCTTCCTTTTTCTTTCTTCTTTAAATCGAAAACGATTCCTGCAGGTCGACGGACAGACGACCAGAGACACGTGTGGATGATGCTCATGTAGATACATTTGAAAAATTCCTGAGTGGTGACCGTTAAAGAAACAAGACCCGAGTGTATGTCTGTGGGTCTTTTTTGGCATCGAACTGAGCAGTTATTGAAACAAGGAAGCTATTGGTTGTTGTTTTTTTTTTAAAACCCTTTCACCTGCGACAGACGAAAGAAAGACTTGAACCGACCGTGTGTGTGCTTGACCTTCAGGATGAGACGTCATTAGAACCACATTTGTACAAATGCAAAAGAAACGCATTTTCCCACGTTAAGCTCATCCGAACACAAATGAACGGTGCATTCAGCTCCGTGAACTCTTAAACCTCAATCAAAAACCGAGGGCCAAATACACCGCAAACGTTTATATTCTCAACTCCGCGCACCCCTGCGTGTTCTAGAAGCAGAGGGGTGAAAATACACAGAGGGGGTACGGCTGTACATCCTCACATCTTCAAAAGAAAAGTACATGAAACGGATGCTTCTACTAGTTAAATGTACACAAGTGTCACACAGAAAAAAAAAAGGGGGAAGAAGAGAAGGGCGAAATCACACCAAATCTTAGGTTAAAAAAAAAAAGGGGGGGGGAATAAAAGTTATTGATGCATATTTTTCTGGGTTAACCGTTTCTTGCCTTGAAAAACAAAACAATTCACTGTTAGATTTGCAGTTGAAGATGAAGCTAACCTGACCAGCAACACACATGAATCAGGCTAAATCAAGTTCAAACATCTTCTAAAGAAGTGTTGGGGAAAATCAAGGAGGCGTCATAGAGCAACGTTGTTAAAGTGTTTTTAGCACCAATTCTTTCTTGGGGCACAACAAGCGAAACAAACTCAGGAACTCACAGCTAGTCCTTAAAATAAACATGTTATTTTATACCTCTCAACATTTATCTCAAGGAGATTAGTTTTTGTTTTGTTTTTTTTTCAACCAGATATTTTTATATTTTTTTATATATATATATTTTCAAACAGTTTACCAAACAAACCAAAGCTACAGTCCAACCACTAGCTTTCGAAAGAATCTCAGAAGGTTAAAAGGAAATTCTGGAGAAAAAAACGACACGCATCCAGAAAAATCTGTCAAAATTAAATCTTTCAGATTCAACGGTTTCCTCTCACAGCTGGGAAAAAAAAAACCATCGGTATATTTAAGCTGGATGACGGGGGATGACGTGAAGCAGTGGTGGCGCTTCAGATTAGGTTCGGTAAAGAGGAGTGAGAGTGGTTTGACGAACACACATGCACAACCATTCAGTCATCAACTACTACCAGGATCCTAATTTAAAAGGCAAAAAAACAAACAAAAAAGAAATATAAGAAAACTTTGTCCCACGCTGAACCGAGCAGGGACAAGGGTACAGAATATTCTAAATGCCTCAAACATGTCACTCAAAGGCAGAACAGATCCATAACTTTTTCAGTTTCTTTTTTTTTTGGAGATTTGACTGTGGTTTTCAGACGTTTGTCAATGAAAAACCACCAATTAAGTGTGTATGTGCGTGTATGTGTGCTAGAGGGGAGTTTTTGAATGGGTTTCTCGGACACCTCGGTTGGGGGGTCCAGAGAAATCCCCGATTGCAGGAAGAGTTCCTGTCACAGGGTTTGAAGAGCATCCTTCTAGCTGAACAGGAATCCTCTGCAAAAGACAGGAGCTTTCAGATATTGCTGCTCCCTGTAGAGAAGAGACATGAGATACCATCAGCCAGCGTAGTAGCGGGTCTTATCAATTGTGGTCACACTTTTGATACCGACGTGGACATGCAATTCACAGCGGCAAACCCCTTACCTGCACAGTGAGATCCAGGGAACAGGGGGGAACAGAGCGTGTTCTGCCACCAGCACTCCTGCTGGCCGCCAGTTCCTCCTCGCCCACCAACATTTACCACAGAGAGCTAAATATAAAAAGGACACGACCTTACGGTTAGCATGGTTAGAGTCACCAAAATAACTTTAGTGAACTCTCACCTCCTGCACATCTCCGATGTAGTCGAATGCGATCCCATACTTGGGGGTTTGTTCGGCAGACGCACAAGCATTAGTCTGTTTCTCCGTGAATTTCTCCCTTTGAATGTTGCCGAGGGAGACGTCCGTCCGTTTGTCCGTCGCTGCTGCCGTTTGACATTCCAAACATATTTCTTGTTCAGCGATGGGCAATAGGGTACCAGAACCCTCCTGAGAGTCCAGAGAGGTTTGGGCACTTTTCTCCATACCGGTCTTCTTTAATCTGGGTAAGAACTTCCCAGATTCGAGTTCCGACTTCCCGTAACATGGGCCCTCGCGCTCTGCATCTTCCTCCAGAGGCTTGAGGTCTGCTCGAGGGTCTTCAAAAGCCTCTGGAGGTGCCAAGTCCGGGAATCCCATTTCTTCTTTGTCCGTCTCGGCCTCTGAGTCGCTCACACCGTTGGGAGACAACTCCGAGGCAGAAATTGGACGGAAATGAGTCCTGGGGGAAATGCGAATGGCCCTGTATTGCGTTCGGTTGATGCCATACATGTGGGGGCGCAACGCTTCACTCTCAGAGTCCGAGCACAAGATGGATTTGGGCTTAAACCCTGGACTGAAAGAAGCCATGTCTTTCGGCTCAAAAGAACACTCGACGTGGAGAACTTGAGAAAAGGGACCGTTCAGGTTGAAGGGTGTAAAAGGGTATTCATATCCTTGCTCCTCGGTTCTCAAGCTTCCACAAGAACCAAGTAAATCTTCATGGAAGATAAAAGAAAATCCCTTGTTCCAGCCGTCTCCACCTCCTCGCTTCACAGCCGGGTCACCCTGTCCAAAAGACACCAGGGGCCTCCACAGGGGTCTGTGTCCAGGGGCAAAACAGCCACTGGTGTTCATGAACACATCTTTGCCAGTGATGGTGAGGACGTCCGAGTCCGACGACTGAAGTAAGTTATGTTGATGTTCACTTGATGCCACAGCCCAATTCTTATCGACACCTTTCGTCTTCAGCTCTCCATACACTCCCCCAAGGATAAAGGAGGTGCTCTCTTTGTTGGAGTTCAGGTCCCAGGGCTTGGACGGAGTCATGTAATCCCCAGCACTTTGCAACTTGGACAGTTTGTTTTTCGCCAAGTCCTGCTCATTGTCTTTGCCTTCCCAAAGGTGATACTCCGACCGCTGAACTGCTTTTTTTGGAGGCCTCTGAATAGGTGCGCTGTTCGCCTGTCCCTCCACACAACTGGCAAAAAGGCTGTCCTTGCAAAAGGCCGTTTTGCTAGATGGTTCCGCTTCCCGTTTTGAAACTTCTCCAACACTGGACCATATATCCTTAATAATCCCTGAGCTGTACTCCTCGCCATGTTGGCTTGTGTTGTCAGAAAAGATACCAGAGCTATACTGCGTGCTCTGGTCGTCCTCTAGAGCAATGCCACACACAGACTCCAGTTTGGATTTTTTGGGAAATGTTGGTTTGAGTTGGACTTTACTGATGCCCACTTCCTCACACTTGCGCTTTGATTCCTCTTGCAAGAAATCCAATATCTCCTCTTCCAGATACGTCCCAGGAAGTGGAGGGATGATACAATCAGGGACTTCAGTTTGAGCGACTTCTTCGAGCAGAACATTTCCTTGCTCATTATCTGAACGCGTCTCCTCTGAATGTGACCATGGGCTGCAAGTTCTTGTCGAAAGATTTGAACAGTGTTCAGTTTCATCAAAGGCACTATTTTTGGTCCATATAAGCAAACGGGACTGTTTATTAGAATGTGGGTCGAGACAGCTCACGGAATCAGCATCATTTTCATTACTTGTGGTGAGTGGGTCGCAGGGAAAAGGAAGAGGGGGGCTATCATATTGTAGCTCAAAAAGTGAGAAGCAGGATGAATTTATTCCAGGCGGCACACATGTTACATCAGGGACGGAAGGCTCATCCAAGTTTTTTGAAAGCTTTGTGAGGGCAAATGAAACGCTGTTCAGGAGAGGGGAAAGTCTTACAGGAGAGTCCCCTATAAAGCTTTCACCATCGATGTCTTCTGATGATGATGGTGAATAACAGCCCCAGACTTGAGCCAAGTTCTCAAGATCCTCTATTAGCAATCCCAGAGATCCGGAACCGTCCGGTGAGTCTGGCCTTATTGCACTTTCCCCTTGCTGCTCAAGACCATCGAAGACTAAGCAACATTCTGAATCGATGTCTTGTTGCTCTTTTCTTTTTTGCCGAATCATGCTTAGGATCCGACTCTCTTGTATAGAGTCTGAGGCACTGGAATCCAATATGGATTGATAAATGTCCACTTCATAGAAGTGAGAAAATTCGCACAGATGTTCGTCATCCAAATCTCTACTACCCTCGGGATGAGGGCGACATGAGGTCCTGGTAAGTTTTACAGGTTCCTCCTCCGTTTCACCAGGACCTTCAACGAAGCATCCATCCACAAAGGAGCCAGCTGTGAGATACGCCCTCTTATAACCATCATTGGCAATGCAGATCCCCTGGATTCCCTCAGGAAGCCTCTCCAAGTCCGCAGACAGGGCGACACCATCGGGAGAGTTCACTTTGCTCCGATATATGGTTTCCAGCTTGCTTTGTCTGCTGCTGAAAGGTACAAAATAGTCTGTGATGGGCTCAGTGTACCAAAGGGGCTCCTCCATGTATTCCTGTTTGTTCCTGGTCTCAACCCTCAACTCATCTACTTCACGCCAACCTTGATCCTTAGAAATCTCCTTTAGCGTTCTCTTGCTCTTCTTGAAAAGGTGCACTGGTTTGGCTGTATTATTTGCAGCCCCTCCGGCGGTCCTTTGCTCCTCTTTGTCAGCGACCTTCACCTGCATCTTCATCTGGCCACTGTTGCGCAGTCTCTTGTTCCTCCCAGCCTCTCTGGATTTGTGCCGTTTCCTTACTGCCTTGCTTCTTGATGTCTTCGTATCAACCTGGTTTCCACTCGAGCTTGAGCCTGCCTCACTAGAGCCAGAAGACCAGGACCTTGGCCTGAACTTGGCCTCAGACCTGTGTCTGCTTTGCCTCTTTAGATGCAGGGATGATTTCTCCTCCGTCGCTGTGCATCCATGGTATCGGTTTTCCTTCTCCTTCTTGCCTCTCCTGAGCTGGCCCCGTTGACTTGCCACAGTGGGGGTGGTTTCAAAAGCTTGGGTGGTATGCTCCTTGACAGCCTCACACTCACTGTTGCAGTCCTTCGGGGAAGACGTGTCTGTGCTGGTCTGTGGGACTGCTGAGGATGATGAGCTCGAGTATGCACTGGCCTTCGCAGTGTTCCACACAGTCATTATTTCTTGGAGACAAACAGGTTTCTCTGACAAGGGAGGGAAAGCTTCATAATACCTGATGAAAAACACGAGAAGAAACGTTTTAGAAAAACGCCGTGACCCACTAATGTTTGAGTTCATTCCACTGGACAAGACTCACATTTCCACCTGGTCCTTAGAAGGAGATTCAGCCCGTTCCGGAGACAGAGAGCCTTCAGACTTTTTCTGAATCTGTTTTTCCTCTGAAATTGTCAGGGAAAAGTAAATTAGTCCATGACATCCAATCTAAACATTGCATATTAATAAGTTAAAGACTCAAACCTTTCTGCTTGTTCTGGATCTCCCGAAGTTTAGAACAAAGTTCATCAACAAGGTTCTCGATTCCAGAGTTCTGTGGGTGGCAAAGTACAGCATTTTATACAAGATTTTTTTTTTTCAATTTCAAAGACCTATTCCAACATTGTTAAACCGTGAAAACAAGTTATAGAAATGAGCATAAACATCTGCCAATGCAAAAAATATACATTTTTTATTAATTATTCATCACAGGGAGTACGGTTTATCATTTCCGACCTTATGCAAACATGACACTGCATTATATAGTGACGGGCTCACACTAGGCTTAAAATGTAGAATTTATCATAGAAACTTATTGTTAAACTTATTAAAAATATTGTTCTACGTGTCGACCAAGTTCAAACAATGACATTTTGTCACCAAGTAGATGAGTCACTGACTGGATTGTCAAGAAGCAGGATTGTTCCTCCGCTAGCGAGCCGCGAAACGGAAACGCATTCAGAAAGAAAACAACGCCAAAGTTACAGGCCTGCATAATCTCTGAATCACTAGCATACAAAACTATTCTAACCATTGTGTGCTGGATAACCAATTTACCAAAGGAGATATCCAGAGGGATTCATAAAGATCTGTCTATCCATCCATCTTTCCATTACACAGATGATGGCATCAGGGGGTGAATGAGAGTCAAAGAATCCTCTATCCTGACTATCACTAGCATTTGATAGTCTTGTATTACAAGAAAATGGTTCACAATAGTCGCCAGTCCTCCACAAAGAAAGTTAAAATTAAGCAGCCAATCTGTCCCAAAAACATAGTGCTGTTGGCTTTGTTTTGGTCATCAACCTTCAAGTCATGTCCGATGCACAGGAAGCTTGCTTACCTCATCAGACGCAGAGCGAAGACATTGCACAGCAGCCTGTTTCTTCATTTCCTCCAGACTAAGATCGGCCCCACCCTTCTTCTTACTCTTGCCCCACTTCTTCCCGGTGCCCTTCTCCCAGCCTATGAAGATGTCATTTTCCTGCACAGAACAAGTACAATGAATGAAATTGACCACATTGAAAAGTAGACAAAAAAGAAAAAGAAACCCCCCCAGAAACCCACCTGATCCTGCAGGTCATCGTCGTAGCCGTCGTGCAGGAGAAGGCTGAGGACGTAGCGGGTGTAGATCATGGCGTCGATCCCGCACTTCTCCAACTCTTGGCCGAGCCAGCTTTGCACTGGGCCCAGTGACTGGAGCAGGGACATCTCTGAAGCAGGCAGTGGGCCCACCGAGGGGAAGGGACAGGAGACGTTTTCAGGAAGAGCAGGACCGTCTGAATCTGTGCTCACAGGATGCATGAGAGCTTAGGTGTAGGCCATTCTCAGGTGGAGCAGCATTGTTGTGATCGGTGGTTACGAGAGGGTGGTGGAGCAGGAAGTGACACAGAACAAGGGAGAAATCGATCTGGTACCAGAAAGATTCCCTGAAGGGGCTCTACATGGAGATTTTTTTTATTATTTTTTTTTTTAGTTATTGCTTTAAGCAAGACAGTCGACTTTACTCATCAGGCATGGTGAAGGTAGCTGACGGAGCTCAGCTTTAAAGATAAACACAACTTGTGTGTGTGTCAATCAAAGGCCTCCATCTTAGGGCGATCTTCTCACTTCAACGGCAGCACCTGTAACAGCAAAGAAATAAATCAACTTTTAATACCAACATGCGTTTGTACTACAGCTTAGTTCAACTTAACATAAGTTTACTGTTGCAAAAGAAAAAAGGAATTAAAATATTTTGAGTTCTTACAAAATGACAAGTTTCCATGATCATTTTTTATAGATTTGTATCCCCAATGCAACCACATTTCACGAGTTTGCCCCATGATTGAGAATATTTAAAATGAATATTACATTTTGCATCTTTTTTACCTTGAGGGTAAGGAAATGTAGTTTGCTTTTATCATATTTGAAACTAGTGCTAGGGATTTGTTTAACTTGCTAGTAGATTTAATGAATTGGCAATAATCATCCTGGCAAACCATCCCCACACCAGAGGCTGAATTTATTATGATCTTTTGATGCGATTCATTAACAATTTCTTTTTGTTTTCTTTGTTTTCTTTTTATTCATGATGGTTTTATATTTTAAACGTTTTTTCCACAAACAAGCTAGAAATACAGACTTGTAACTGTAAAAATGATCCCAAACCTTAATGGTTTGACATTAGGGTGAGTAAACCATAACTTGAAAGGGTTAGTTTACCCAAAATTCAAATTTCCCTCATTTTCTACTCACCCTCAAATCGATTAACGGTTGGGATTATTTTCAGTTATAGACAAAAAGTTTTTTACATTTTAATGAAGCGACTCAATTTTAATCTTGGCATTCGTCACTTCATGTTTTTTATAATGAGGAAATAATTCAGACAGCTGAGACCGGGGTCGCTACAAACAAACTGTAAATATAAATTTGTTCGGAACAATTATTTCGGTCTAAACTTCGATACCAGACGAACGTTACAGACGAGCAGTATTGAGGTATTTTTCTAGTGTGTCATTTTCAAGGAAGACGAAGACAAGGACAGAGCTCCAGTCAATGGATATACATGTTTGCCAATAATTAGATAAAGAAAATAATCCCAATTATAAGTCAATATGAGACCGAGTAGAAAAATTAGTTGAATTTTGGGCAACTATTGCATTAAGCAAACTGCTTTAAATTACATAATACCGTTATTACAATACGTACTATACTTATAAGTACTATAACATAATACGTTATTATTGTTAGGACAGCTTTTTCCACCAGGCTGTCAGGAGACTCAACTCCCTCCCTGTCCAACCATCAATCTCACCTCTGCTTGCACTACCTGTGCATTAACTCTGTTTATAATCTGTTTATTAGTTGATTATTTAAGTCTGTTCATTATTTATTTCATTTTGTTGGTCATTTATTTTCTTGAATGTCTTAATTAATGTCTTAATGCTTTAATCATTTGACAATAAAAGAACTTGACTATCTATACATATTTGACATTGTTAAGGGACATTATAGGGCATTAATTACACTGTAGAATGGAATGTTATTATACCATGAAGGCATCTTAAAACATGTATTTTGTATCCAAATAACATTGATCTATTAAAAAAAAAAAAACATTTATATCGACATTGGTAAAGATTGACATCTTGACGTCATTTCTATTCAATGATTGTACATGATTATATGCATGAGACCGAGTAGAAAAATGAGTTGAATTTTGGGTGACTGTTGCTTTAAATTACATAATCCTGTTATTACAATACGTACTATAACGTTCTATTACACGTTATTATTGTTATGACAGCCGTTTCCACCAGGATTTCAGGAGACTCAACTCCCTCCCTGTCCTACCATCAATTGCTTGCACTACCTGTGCATTAACTCTGTTTTTTGTTTATATTCTGTTTATTAGTTGATCATTTAAGTCTGTTGACTATTTATTTCATTTTGTTGGTCATTTATTTTCTTGAATGTCTTAATTAATGTCCGTTTAATGCTTTAATTGTTTTGCATCGTGGGTCAGAGAGGACCATAATTTCATTTATGCTGTATGTCTTAATACATGCATATTTGACAATAAAAGAACTTGACTTGATTATATATAAATAAGTAAGTAATTTGTATTTATATAGCGCTTTTCCAGACCAGGGTCACAAACCGCTTCAACAATCAAAACAATACTCAATTAAGTATATACTTTAAAAGGTCAAGATAAAAATGGTAACACAACAGGAGCTCCAGAAAATCAAGGAAAAGCCTGAACAAATAGAAACGTCTTAAGATGTTTCTTAAAGGAGTCAGTAGATCATCAAGCGCAAAGAGAGAGATTTCATATATATGACATGACAACGATGTCAAATATACATATTTGACATTGTTAAGGGACATTATAGGGCATTAATAACACTGTAGACTGGAATGTTATTATACCATGAAGGCATCTTAAACATGTATTTTGATCCAAATAACGTTGATCTATTTAAAAAAAAAAACATTTATATCAACATTGGTGAAGATTGACATCCTGTCATTTCTATTAAACGATTCTACATGATTATACGCATGACTTGCTTCATAATAAGCAGATCAGAAATGATCCACGAGAGAATAACTCGCGAGGAAACCCTCGGATATGTGCGCGTGTTGTGCTGTCAAGTGTGTGACATGAACTCTCCTGGATTAAGGCAGCGACGTGACGAGCAAATGGAGGCTGCGCGGCTCCCATTGGCTGCTCGGGCCGTCACTCACCGACACCGCTCGGTTTGTTAAGACGTCAAACGGTCAAGATAAGAAGCTTTACGTTGATCCAACACAACATTTGACGACCACAGAGACCCCTTTTTTTTTTTACCCCGGGGTCGAGCCTCGAGTCCACCTGGGGACAGCAAGTGTCCCGGGATCGGTGCTCAGGAAAAGTTAGCCGCGTTAGCCTCGCAAGAACATGGCTGACCCGAGACCAGCTGTTTGCTGTGCACCCGGCAGCGTCCACGCAACTTTTAAAAACACTTGGTTCGGTTTAAAGTCACGTTTCATGTAAACGCCTCCATCTTAAGACAACACGTTTTAAAAAAAATAAAAATAATGTCACTGTCGTGTAGCATCGCAACATTTATCTCGGTTTATTATCGTCCATGTCTTGAGTCGCGAGTCCGTGACAACACGCACGGAATATTACACGAGTATTAACAAATACAAATACCTTTGCATTTGTGGTGGTTTTCTCGCGTTAAAACCACAAGGTTAGTCGCTACAGCCGACCTTTAGCTAGCGCGGCTAGCTTGGAGCTCGGAGCTGCTGGATTTGAACGTTAAGTTTGTTTTGTTTCGTATATAACATGTTTATTTTGTCGTGATAAGATAAATATAACGATTGTCGAGTCGAAAACGTTAACCGTGGAGCCGTTACGGTCGCAGGTGACCGGGGGCGGTGACACGGAGGTTCTCATGTTAGCTACCAAACATCGACAGCTCATAGCATTAGCTCCCGCCATGGACGCCGCTTACCTGCCGTTTGCTGAAGGTGAGATGAGCTGTAAAAAGGGGGAGCAGCAGCTACTCGTCTCCCGCTGCCGAACAACCGAGCTGACGGATCTGCTGCGGTAGCATCGCGTATGATGGACGCGGACAAGAAATGGCGCTGTTTTCACTTCCAAGCGGAGCTTTATCGGCTCATCCGAGCGGCCATTCTGGCTCAAACCAGCGGAAGTGTCTGCCCTTTAGCCACCGTGTTGCGCGGAGCCACAATGGCGGCGCACTCGGTGGAGTTTCACTGCTAGGCGCCGCCCACCGCGTTGGTAACCAGGCAACGGGGGCTAAACTCCGCCGCCCGCTTCGCTGGAGGTTTGATTCATCCGCCCGAGTATTGCATCAGAAGCCCAAATAGTGCCCGCGAAAATAAATCTTTAATTATTATTTTAATTATTTTAAAAAATCAAAACCTGGTTCTAGCCTAAATGTAAATTCTTAAATTACCGGTAAAAGAAAACGATTTGATTTGCACTAATAATTTAGATCGTTTTAGTTTTAAATACAATCAAATCTTTGGATTATTCTTTATTTGTTATTATTATATATTAAACTCTACACAATAAGTGTTAAACTCGAGGCCTGAGGTACAAATCTGGCAGATTAATGTTATTGTTGTTACCTATACAACTCCTATATGGAATGCATGAATGCTCCTTCCCATCTATCTATCTATCTATCTATCTATCTATCTATCTATCTATCTATCTATCTATCTATCTATCTATCTATCTATCTATCCATCTATCCATCTATCCATCTATCCATCTATCCATCTATCTATCTATCTATCTATCTATCTATCTATCTATCTATCTATCTATCTATCTATCTATCTATCTATCTATCTATCTATCCATCTATACAAATGCCTGTGTGTAAGATAATATATTTATTTTAGAGAGAGATTCATGAAAAAATGATCTAACTATCAAATATTATGTACATAGACTCATTCTTCTCGCTATAGTTTGTAAAATGTACAGGTTGTTTGGCCCCTGTGATTTAGTTTGACCGACAATCAAAAAGACAAGAAATAGGTTCCACTCAGGTCCGACAGCTGGTTGACGCCATTAAATAAACCCTAATAAAACCACAAAGGTCGTGAGCAGACATTAGTCAGAACGAATGATGAAAGATTATTTCTTAAGATAACAAAAACCATGATTTGCATGATTTGTTCTCTAGATTAACTAATATGTTTTCACCGATGCAGGTACTTTTTACTGCTGTAAATCAATGGTAGAGCTGTAGCTCTGTGCTTCGTGGCCTGACAGATTTGCTCAAAAAGATTGATTAATTAAGTGTTTAAGATAAAATAAGGATAAGGGATTTTCTACAATAACACAGAGACTTCTAATAAAGGTAAAACTGGTGTCAAAAGAAAAACACTTCTTTGGGAAATGTTTACAAACACAAAGATATTTAGAACAAACAGAGCCTCCAAAAAAGACAACAACATCAGAGTGATACCTGGTAAATATACATTGTGTGGCTCAAGCTACACATAGTTAAAATACTTCGGCCCCGTGAGTGAATGAGTTTCAAACCCATGTTCCAGAGCATTAAAGAAGTACAGCTGAGCCTTACAAATCCAGTGACTGCTGTTGTTATTCTTTTCACTCTGGGACTCGTACAGGCCTTTGTGTGCGGCACACTTCATCTGCCCTGCCACCCCAGGGGTCGTGACCTCAGGCTCGGGGGTGAGACGAGGCCTATTAACCAGCTGTTGGCTCCAGCACTCACCACTACACCGACGTCCACCGGCCTCCTGCCGTCCCGGCCCGGCTAATTCATTTGACTCGGGTGGATCACGAGTGTGCGTCAGATGGTCACTGGTTTCTGCGCCTGCAGCGCTGACACAGATGTGGTCAAGAAGGGGATTAAGTGCTCGTATATACATGCAGACGAGTTACTAGAGTCTTGGTGTCGGCAGATGGGATCGATGTAACATTTCACATCAGGCCTGGTTACCACGAGCGTTATTGGATTCTCTGATGTGAATCCAGGGCAGCCAAAGGCCAAACATGTCATTGACCGCCACGAACACAGAGACGGATCGATGAGGAAGTTGCAAACTTTCATCATCTTGGCTTATGACGTTAATATATGTTATATAACACAAGCTCAGGCAGTGTTTTCCCAGCAGACTTTGCTCAAGGTCTCCTTTGACTTTCAACATCCAGGATTTGTATATTAAGAGGAACTAACTTTCACATTCTAATCCGCACAAATGCAGCTGTTTCCTTCAACTGAGAAAAATCTCTAAACTTAGGAAAATGTTGTCACAACATGATCTGGATCTTATAATCCATGTGTTTGTGTCTTCTCGTTTAGACTATTGTGACAGTTTATTTTCTTGTCTAAACAAGAAGGATCTGTCTCGCCTGCAGTTGATTCAGAACTCTTCAGCAAGAATTCTGAGCCGCTCTAGTAGAAGAACTCACATTTCTCCGATCCTTAAAACTCTTCACTGGCTTCCAGTTTCTTTCAGGATCAACTTTAAAATGCTTGTTCTTACATTCAGATCTATTCATGGTCAGTGATCTGATCCAGCCTTACACCCCAGCTTGGGCTCTGAGGTCTGTGGATCAGAATCTACTGATGGTTCCTGAACACGGTTCAGGACCAGAGGAGAGAAATCTTTCCAGGCTGTTGCTCCTAAGCTTTGGAACGATCTTCCTCTCTCTTTGCGCTTGATGGATCTACTGACTCCTTCAAGAAACATCTTAAGACGTTTTTATTTGTTCAGGCTGTTCCTAGATTTTCTGGAACTCCTGTTGTGTTTTCAGTTTTATCTTTATCTTTAAAGTATATATTTTATTGAATATTGTTTTGATTGTTTAAGCGCTTTGTGACCCTGGTCTGGAAAAGCGCTCTACAAATAAAAATTACTTACTTACTTACTTACTTTTCTCATGTGTCTCTGTAAAGTCAATGTAAAGCAGAGTTAAAGGATGAAGTCATCCGGTGCTGTCGGACGGGGGAGGGGAGATCTAATGGTTAGATCTCACAGAGCTTTGTTTTCGCTTCGCCGCTTGTTTAGCGACGTCTGAGGTGAAGTCGGGTTATCATCCCTATGGGCGTGTGAGGACGGTAATCCAAGGACACGGTTCACACCGGGCAGGATAACACGTGGCTGCTTCAACGTAGACATGTTTACATCCGCGTCGACCTCATCTGACCCCGAGGGGGGGGGGGGACTTATTATAGCAAGTGTGGCACAGGTTTTGGTCGAGAATTAGAGGGAGACCCAAAACAAAAGCCCCAAAGGATTTTTATTCCCTTTTATAATTGAATGAAACTTAGGTTATAACTAGTTAATTATGTAATTTATGTAAAAATATAAGACATTTTAAGAATGTACTTCTTGATTCTAGAGCATACAGGAGGTGGCCTCCATGAAGTTCTGTGCATTTATTGAGGCATTCATGACACAAGTGCGTCCCGATGAGCAGTGTGCGAGAATGTAGTGCACAATGAGCACTCAATTGGTGCACTCAAATGGCCAAAAAATTGAGCGTGGATCGACTTTCCAACCTCCATCTTAGTGACGCTGATGGAAGCTACGACACGTCTTTGGAGCAGATACCTACGTAAATGTCACAGTAATAACACAATGAAATACAACCTAATAACTTGTTTTTATTGGAGAAAAGTTCTGTCAAGTGTCGGTAATGGTGTTGTAATGACTGGTTGTGCGATTATTGTCAAAAAGTAGTAGAAGAAGAAACTGTCGAGTCATTTGAGACAGTACTACCCTGGTGAAATTTGAGCACTGCGCAAGTAAAAGCACTGTCTCACAGTGTACTGTAAAGCAGTGCACTTAGAGTAGTGCGTGATTTGAGACACAGCACAGATCAGTCTGAACAGTTTGCATTAGTTTGCTAAGGTGTTTTAAGCATAATAAACCAGAGCTGTGTCTCAAATTGCATACTTGTGTACTTAAACTCAGTATTTTTAGTGCATAAGTGCGTATCAATTCTTAGCATGCGAAACAAACATTTAATTTCTAATATTTCTGGATCCAAACTTGCAAAACGTGCTGCCAGCAGGTGGCGATTGTGTTCCTACAGCTGGTTGAAATCATTGTTAAACAGTAGTAGAAGAAGAAGCTGTCGCGTCATTTCCTGTTAGTGCGTAGCAGCAGAGTTTGATTTGAGACATACTATCTGTGGAGAATTAGTTACTAGTTAGTACGTACACTATCCTGATGCATACTAACCAGTGCACTAAGAGAAGTATGCGATTTGAGACACAGCTCAGGTATATCAAATGTTGTATAAAATCATTGAAGAAAATAAAGTCGTTGATACCATTGATTGTCAGAAATGGTGATTCTTATACAATCATCTGATTGGGGGACAAGATACAACCTGATCCTTGAACAGGAACTGCTTTTACGACAGTATTTAGTAAACGTTTACTTTCGGTTTAGGTTTGACTCTGTAGAATGTCACGTGATTAATCCTATAATGATTAACGTCATGTTCTAAACACTGGATGGTTTGTTTCGTCAAGAGTCTGGAGATACCATATGTATCATGATACAACATTTACACAACTACTCACTTCAACACACACAATACAGGTTTATAACATGTTTAATCTTTTATTGTTTCTAAGCATGACGTCGATTTTCCAAACACCTGAGCACATGAGGTTTATCTGGTGAAAGGAAAACCTCTGACACCACTAACCTTTCAACACATTTAAATACAAAAAAAAGGCTACTAAAGGTTAAATTCTTGGGCCTGAACATCGGCACCTCCAAGGCTGAAGATACCCTCATCCACCTCAGAAGGACCGTCGAGATCGTTGCTTCTCTTTTGTGGTCAAGTCTTTGTCTTTATTCATCAGTGTTTTTCCAAACGCACGCAGAAACACACCTATTTCTTGGTATGATTATCCATTTCCTAAAATTAATTATACCAAATCAAGGTAAACACTTAATAATTCTGAATGTCGTTGTGTTTACATTGTACTATTTTACTTGATATTTCCAGTTTTATTTTATTTTAACTACTTATTATACATACATTATATCGCATTTAAAACAATATGCATTATAGAAAATAATAGTTTTCAAACTGAATCACACCAGGGGACAAAATATTTGAACCGATCTCAGTCTCAGGCTGAAAAAAAGAAGGATATTTACCGAACTTTGTCTAACAGAGTATGAATCTGTCTTGTCTTTTCTTTCCCGGAGGCTCTATCTATCTTTATTGTCTCTGTACTCCTTCGTCAACACATAAAACAATTAAAAAATCATCTTTTATTAGTTGCATTTGGACGACATTGTGACACTTGTTTAACTCACTGCCACTGAGTTTGATTTTTATCTTGATTGTTTGTCTGCACAACTTTAAACGCGATGACAGATGAAACTGGAGCTTTGTTTGTCAACGTGAGCGTCACAGTCGTGATTAAGTTGCAGCTCATCACGTCGAGGGGTCAAAGATTTTCATCTCCTGTGATCGACAGGTTGTTTGATTCAATCAATCAATCAATCATCAGGTCATTTTGATCACTTGAACAGTCAGGTACTCGCCGAAGCCAAACCCTTATCAGCCGAGCATGGACAAAACTGAACAAACGTTTGCTAACTTTCCAGGATTCCTGAATCGACGGCTGGGAAATGAATGCAATTTACTTTATGATCCAAACCCACGAGTAATGATTCACAAGGTCGTTCAAGGCTGGGAGTTCAGATTTATGCTGAGTAATGATGATGTAAGGCTGGAAGAAGTCATGTGATAGAATACCGGACAAAGTCCTCTGATCATGTGATTCTTTCTTACCTGCGTTTCCTCACGGCAAGAGTGATATATTAACATTTAGAGCAGGTAGATAAGGAGACTTTAATGAAGGACCTACGTGATGTTTAAAACGATCGCCAGTGTGAAATTATATTTGAAGAAAGGAATGAAAAGATATTTTATGAGACATTTTCAGGACATATCTTGCGTAAATGATTTTTTTTTTTTTTAATTAAATTAAATTAAATTAAATTAAATTAAATTAAATTAAATTAAATTAAATTAAATTAAATTAAATTATTTTTTTATTTTTTTAGGTCCACTTTACAAGTATTGTTTTATTATATGTGTTGTATTTTATAAATCTAATCTAAATTTAATTTAAATTGTTTTAATTAAGTCTTTTTTATTATCTTTTATTTAATTGTATTTTATTTATTTGTCTAATTTTATTTAATTTTGTTTCATTTTAATTAAAATAATAAAATATTATATATATATATATATTATTATATATATATATATATATTTATTATTTTGTTTATGTATTACTATTATTATTTTTCATTTAATTTAATGTATTCAATTATTTTTACAAGGCCACTTTACAAGTCTTGTCTTATTATATTTGTTGTATTTTATTGATCTCATTTGAATTTTTTTTCAATCTAATCTATACCATATGCAAAAAAATAAATGTGTTGTGTTGCGTTTATAATGCTGGCAATAAACGTCTTCTGATTGTGATAATAAGATTAAAAATAAAGTTTAAGCAGTAGTTTGATGTCTGAAGCAGGAACATAATGATAAGTTTAATAAAAAGTAAGAGATAAATAAAGCAATTAACTCAAACTCCCCAAAAGTCTCATTGAATTAAATCACTTGTTGATTTACTTGAAAGATCAGAATGTTCAAAAAAAGTACTTTAAATACACAAAACATGTTTTTCTCTTTAATATGTGTGAACAGGAGCAGGATTTGTTCAGAACACAACAACACATCGAGCTCTGATGTCAGACCAGTGACAGCAAAAGTGTAGACGATGATTACATCATGTGTTTCCACAGTCTGTTATCAGAGCCATGCAGTCCACAGTGTGTGTGTGTGTGTGTGTGTGTGTGGGTGTGTGTGTGTGTGTGTGTCTCGATGCAAATGAGCCCGACCAGTTGCTCGACATCGACAGTCAGGACTTAAGCAGCTGTTGTCGGTTCAACAGGTTCACTCTCTCAGATGAAGAGATTCTGTTTCATTCCTAATATAGATACATTTAATGATGTGTACATTAACCATAAAATTATACAGTGGTAAAAATAAACAATATATTTATTTTCTCCTGTGCCATTGAATGGTTCAATTGAACATTCAAATTGTTGAAACTTGGGGACATTTTATGTATTTATTTTTCCTAAACATTGATTGGTTTTCAATTATTGGATCTAGATTAAAAGTTTGAATAATAATGAATTTGTACATTGAAAGGATTAATTTATTTTCTTAATAATTAAATAAAAAAAACTAATATTTTTTTCAAACAGATAGTTTGATATTAAAATTCCAATAATTTACATTTTTATTATAATTTTTTTTTTTTTTTTACTAATATCGTCCTAAATTATATATAAAAATGTTTGTATAGTAGTGCCATCATTTTTTAAGAATTAAATTCTTAATAATAAAATGTTCTGGAATGTTGTGAATAAAAAAAAACAACACACAGACAAGCACACGCACACACAATAAAAAACATTTGAAATGCTAAATTAAAACCAACTATTCTGATGTCACTAATATATATCTTGATGTATTTAGTTCATATTTTCATTTTGCCAACGTGACTTTGAAGTCAGCAACAGTTAATGTTCCAATTCTATTAAATATACCTTTACTTTAATCAAAGGTCTTAAAAACCCACAGTGACTGACTGTCAATTAAGATACATTTAAAGATCATTTAATTCCATATTGGTCGCAGCTAAACTTCCAGTGACAAGTTTGGCTAGTTAGCATTATGCTAACATTATCACAGCCGCTAAACGCTCAGGACTTTGTGTTTCATTTGTCGGATTTAAAACTATTTCTATCCTCGTAGCTGACTTTACATTATAGTTTTTCTGGATTGGATTCTGGATAAACACTCAAATCAAAAGTCGTACACAATTACACTCAAGGGGCAAACCTGCACACAGTAAATTGCAAAACAATTGTGTGTGTTTGTGCATCCATATATGTGTGTGTCCAAAAGTGTTTATGTCCATATACGTGTGTGTCCATGTGTGTGTCTGTGTATCCATATAAATATGTGTATCTGTGTGTGTGTATCCATATTTGTGTGTGACCATAGATGTTTGTGTCCATAAACGTGTGTCTGTGTTTGTGAGTATCCATATATTTGTGTGTGTGTGTGTGTGTATCCATATATGTGTGTGACCACAGATGTTTGTGTCTATATACGTGTGTCTGTGTTTGTGAGTGTATCCATATACGTGTGTGTCTGTTTGTGTGTGTATATCCGTATGTGTGTGACAATAGATGTTTGTGTCCAT